>NC_088242.1:4129893-4364893 GCF_036934945.1 Oncorhynchus masou masou
GACATATGCATCAGCTGAAGGTAAAATGGCAGCCGGGGGTGCAGTATTTTAGTGTCACTGGACATGATCTAGCCTGTTCAGAGGCTGAGACAGCCAGGCTGCCAGGAAAGGCACTGAAGCAGCTAGTGAACATGGCTTTGCTCTCTTTCCTTCCTTTCCTTCCTCTGTCCTTCCTCTGTCCTTCCTCTGTCCTTCCTCTGTCCTTCATCTTTCTTCCGCTTTCCTGCCTCTGTCCTTACTCTGTCCTTCCTCTGTCCTTCCTCTGTTTCGTATGTCCTTCCTCTTTCCTTCCGCTGTCCTTCCTCTCTCTTCCCTCTTTCCTTCCTCTTTCCTTTCTTTCCATCCTCTTTCCCTTCCTCTTTCCACCCTCTCTCCTTCCCCTTTCCTTTCTCTTTCCATCCTCTTCCCTTCCTCTGTCCTTCCTCTCCTTCCTCTTTCCTTCCTCTTTCCTTTCTCTTTCCATCCTCTTTACTTCCTCTTTCCATCCTCTTTACTTCCTCTTTCCATCCTCTTTCCCTCCTCTTCCACCCCTCTCTCCTTCCCTCTTTTCATCATCTTTCCCTTCCTCTTTCCATCATCTTTCCTTCCTTCCTTCCTTTTCCTTCTTCTTTCCCTTCATCTTTCCTTCCTCTTTCCATCCTCTCTCCTTCCTTTTCATCATCTTTCCTTCCTCTTTCCATCCTCTGTCCTTCCTTCCATCCTCTTCCTTCCTGGTTCCTTCCTTTCCATCATCTTTCTTTCCTTTTCTTTCCTCTTCTTTCCTTCCTCTTTCAGTCCTCTTCTCTTTTGTTCTTTCCCCTCACACATAATACAACTTAACTCAGTGGAATAAAAATGTAAATAAAAAATCAATGAACATGTATATTCCTAGGAAAGACCCACACACAGTGATAAGACAGTCAGGCTGTATTCAGACCCACAGTGATAAGACAGGCAGGCTGCAGCCCAGACCCACACAGTGATAAGACAGTCAGGCTATATTCAGACGACACAGTGATAAGACAGTCAGGCTGTATTCAGACCCACACTCTTTTCATTTCTCCTGGTTGTTTCATTACTCCACCACCTTGACATTTTGACAAGGACCTCTTAATCTCTCTCTCTCTCCTCTCCATTTCTCCCTCCTCTCTCTTCTCTCCCTACCCTCTCTTTCTATACCTACCCTCCCTTTGCTCTCCCCTACCCCCCCTCTCTCTCTCCATTTCTCTATCTTCATCTCTCAGTTACTCTGAACAGCAGATGCAGGTCAGAGAGAGTTGACAGATTGTGTTTAGCAGCTATTAAAAAATGGTTTTTGTTCTCTATTTTTCTCTCCTCTTTCTCATCCTCTCCTCCTTTGTCTCCTGACCTCGTCTACCTTTCCATCGCTCTGACAGCCTGTCTTTACCAGCTATTAAAGCAGAGTTCACTAGATACTTTACCAGCTATTAAAGCAGGGTTCACCAGATACTTTACCAGCTGTTAAAGCAGGGTTCACCACAAACTTTACAGCTGTTAAAGCAGGTTCACTCAGATACTATACCAGCTATTAAAGCAGGGTTTACCAGATACTATACCAGCTGTTAAAGCAGGGTTCACAAAACTTTACCAGCTGTTAAAGCAGGGTTCACCAGATACTATACCAGCTATTAATGCCAGGTTCACCAGATACTATACCAGCTATTAAAGCAGGGTTCACTAGATACTTTACTAGCTGTTAAAGCAGGGTTCACCAGATACTTTATCAGCTATTAAAGCAGAGTTCATAGATACTATACCAGCTATTAAACCAGGGTTCACCAGATACTATACCAGCTATTAAAGCAGGGTTCACTAGATACTATACCAGCTATAAAGCAGGGTTCTGAGATACTATACCAGCTATTAAAGCAGGGTTCACCAGATACTTTACCAGCTATTAAAGCAGGGTTCACCAGATACTTTACCAGCTATTAAAGCAGGGTTCACCAGATACTTTACCAGCTATTAAAGCAGGGTTCACCAGATACTTTACCAGGGTAATAAGTAGTGCACTACATTTACAGTGGACATTTTAGTTATTCAGCAGACACTCTTATTTATATAGGGACTAGTCTCTGGTCTAAAGTAGTGTACTATATAGGGGAATAGGGTGCCATAGGTTCTAGTCTAAAGTAGTGCAATATCTAGGAATAGGGTGCCATAGGGCTCTGGTCTAAAGTAGTGCACTAGGGAATAGGTGCCATTTGGGACGTAGAGCCTCCAAGGACGTCCATCAGCCAGGCACAGAGTCCATTAAAATTGGGGGATGGAGGGACAGGACAGGAAATGGGAATAGGAGAGTTTTTTTGTTCTCAGTGGTCTTGGAGTGTATTTCACTGATTCAAATGTCACATTGCTTCTATCCCACCAGCCACCACCTGCAACCCCATTGGTCTATAGACATGAATATCATTAGGCATATCATCTATGCCTGATGACATTAATCTATACTTTCCTTCCTCATATACTTCCCTTCCTCATTTTCCTTTCTTTCCTCCTTTCATTCTGCTAAACTGTCTCCTTTTCCTCCTCCTTTCATTCTGTTAAGCTGGCTCCTTTTCCTCCTACTAAACTGTCTCATTTTCCTGCTCTTTTTCCTCCTTCTAAACTGACTCCTTTTCCTCCTCCTTTCATTCTGCTAAACTGTCTCCTTTTCCTCCTCCTTTCATTCTGCTAAACTGACTCCTTTTCCTCCTCCTGTATGTACTTGGTGAAGACCCAAAAGCGGTTTTAACAGAAAACAGAGTTCTTTAATGAAAAAACAGGAATGGCATAAATCCTCTTCCAACGTTGACAATGGAACAAAAAGAACGTTAGTATAATGCAGGATGCACCTGCCAGGCAGACTCCGACAGGATAGGACAAGGTGGAAGCAAACGAGACGACAGCTTGCTTCTGGCATGAAAAACAAACGAATCAGACACTGAAAGTAGCAGGAACAGAGAGAAATAGAGACCTAATCAGAGGGGAAGAGAGAACAGGTGAGAAAGAGTGAATGAGCTAGTTAGGGAGATGTAGAACAGCTGAAGAATGAGAGACAGAGAAGGTAACCTAAAAGACCAGCAGAGAGAGACAGAGTGAAGAGAAAGGACAGGAACAGACATAACAAGACATGACAGTACCCCCCCCCACTCACCGAGCGCCTCCTGGCGCACTCGAGGAGGAAACCTGGCGGCAACGGAGGAAATCATCGATCAGCGAACGGTCCAGCACGTCCGAGAGGGAACCCAATCCTCTCCTCAGGACCGTACCCCTCCCAATCCACTAGGTACTGATGACCACGGCCCCGAGGGCGCGCATGTCCAAAATCTTACGAACCCTGTAGATGGGTGCGCCCTCGACAAGGATGGGGAGGGACGCGGGGCGCGAAGAACGGGCTTAACACAGGAGACATGGAAGACCGGGTGAACGACGAAGATAGCGCGGGAGAAGAAGTCGCACTGCGACAGGATTAATGACCTGAGAAATACGGAACGGACCAATGAACCGCGGGGCCAACTTAGAAAGCTGTCTTAAGGGGAAGGTTCTGGTGGAGAGCCATACTCTCTGACCGCAACAATATCTAGGACTCTTGGTCCTACGCTTATTAGCGGCCCTCACAGTCTGCGCCTATTACGGCCAAGTGCCGACCTGACCCCCTTCCAGGTGCGCTCGCAACGCTGGACAAAAGCCTGAGCGGAGGGGACGCAGGACTCGGCGAGCTGAGATGAGAACAGCGGAGGCTGGTACCCGAGGCTACTCTGAAAGAGATAGACCGGTAGCAGGCGAGGAAGCGAGTTGTGGGCGTACTCTGCCCAGGGGAGCTGTTCTGACCAAGACGCAGGGTTGAAAAGAAAGACTGCGTAAAAATGCGACCAACAGTCTGATTGGCCCAAACGTTCGGCTTGACCGTTAGACTGGGGATGAAAGCCGGACGAGAGACTGACGGAAGCCCCAATCAAACGGCAAAACTCCCTCCAAAATTGAGGGCGTGAACTGCGGACCTCTGTCGGAAACGACGTCAGACGGAAGGCCATGAATTCGGAAAACATTCTCGATAATGATCTGAGCCGTCTCCTTAGCAGAAGGGAGCTTAGCGAGAGGAATGAAATGAGCCGCCTTAGAGAATCTATCGACAACCGTAAGAATAACTGTCTTCCCGCTGATGAAGGCAGTCCGGTGATAAAATCTAAAGCGATGTGAGACCACGGTCGAGAGGGAATGGGAAGCGGTCTGAGACGGCCGGCAGGAGGAGAGTTCCCAGATTTAGTCTGCGCGCAGACCGAACAAGCGGCGACAAATCGGCGCGCGTCACGTTCCGATGGGCCACCAGAAACGCTGGCGAATGGAAGCGAGCGTACCCCGAACGCCGGGGTGGCCGGCTAACTTGGCAGAGTGGGCCCACTGAAGAACGGCCGGACGGTAGGAACGGAACGAACAGAAGGTTCCTAGGACAAGCTCGCGGCGACGGAGTGTGAGCGAGTGCTTGCTACCTGTCTCTCAATTCCCCAGACAGTCAACCCGACAACACGCCCCTCAGGGAGAATCCCCTCGGGTCGGTGGAGACCTCAGAAGAACTGAAGAGACGAGATAAAGCATCAGGCTTGGTGTTTTTTGAGCCCGACGATAAGAGATAACAAACTCGAAACGAAGCGAAAAACAGAGCCCAACGAGCCTGACGCGCATTAAGTCGTTTGGCTGAACGGATGTACTCAAAGTTCCTATGGTCAGTCCAAGCGACAAAAGGAAACGATCGCCCCTCAACCACTGTCGCCATTCGCCTAGGGCTAAGCGGATGGCGAGCAGTTCAGCGTTACCAACATCATAGTTACGTTCTGACGCGATAAGCGATGAGAGAAAAACGCGCAAGGATGGACCTTGCCGTCAGAGAGAGCGCTGAGAAAGAATGGCTCCCCCGCCCACCTCTGGATGCGTCAACCTCAACAACAAACTGACTAGAGATGTCAGGTGTAACAAGAATAGGTGCGGATGTAAAACGATTCTTAAGAAGATCAAAAGCTCCTGGGCGGAAACGGACCACTTAAAGCACGTCTTAACAGAAGTAAGGGCTGTGAGGGGAGCTGCCACCTGACCGAAATACGGATGAAACGACGATAGAAATTAGCGAAGCCCAGAAAGCGCTGCAGCTCGACGCGTGACTTAGGAACGGGCCAATCAATGACAGCCTGGACCTTAGCGGGATCCATCTTAATGCCCTCAGCGGAAATAACGGAACCGAGAAAGGGACAGAGGCGGC
Source organism: Oncorhynchus masou masou (assembly GCF_036934945.1). NCBI lineage: Eukaryota > Metazoa > Chordata > Actinopteri > Salmoniformes > Salmonidae > Oncorhynchus > Oncorhynchus masou. The sequence continues at coordinate 4,135,130 of NC_088242.1, forward strand.
ATGAAAAGTGCACTTCTCAGCCTTCACATAAAGACAGTTCTCCAAAAGGCGCTGGAGGACGCGTCGCACGTGCTGAACATGAATCGAGAGAGACGGTGAAAAAATCAGGATATCGTCCATGTAAACGAAAACAAAAATGTTCAGCATGTCTCTCAGGACGTCGTTAACTAGTGCCTGAAAGACAGCTGGAGCGTTAACGAGGCCGAAAGGAAGAACCCGGTATTCAAAGTGCCCTAACGGAGTGTTAAACGCCGTCTTCCACTCGTCCCCCTCCCTGATGCGCACGAGATGGTAGGCGTTACGAAGGTCCAATTTGGTGAAAAACCTGGCTCCCTGCAGGATCTCGAAGGCTGAAGACATAAGAGGAAGCGGATAACGATTCTTAACTGTTATGTCATTCAGCCCTCGATAATCCACGCATGGGCGCAGGGACCCGTCCTTCTTCTGAACAAAAAAACCCCGCTCCCGGCGGGAGAGGAGGGAGGAGACTATGGTACCGGCGTCGAGCGAAACCGACAAATAATCCTCGAGAGCCTTACGTTCTGGAGCCGACAGAGAGTATAATCTACCCGGGGGAAGTAGTTCCCGGAAGGAGATCAATAGTACAGTCATACGACCGGTGTGGAGGGAAGAAGTGGCCTTGGAACGACTGAACACCGTGCGCAGATCGTGATACTCCTCCGGCACCCCTGTCAAATCGCCAGGCTCCTCCTGTGAAGAAGAGACAGAGGAAACAGGAGGGATAGCAGACATTAAACAGGTCACATGACAAGAAACATTCCAGGATAGGATAGTATTACTAGACCAATTAATAGAAGGATTATGGCGCACTAGCCAGGGATGACCCAAAACAACAGGTGTAAAAGGTGAACGAAAAATTAAAAAAGAAATGGTTTCGCTATGATTACCAGAGACAGTGAGGTTAAAGGCAGCGTCTCACGCTGAATCTTAGGGAGAGAACTACCATCTAAAGCGAACAAGGCCGTGGGCTCCCTAACTGTCTGAGAGGGAATGTCATGTTCCCGAGCCCAGGTCTCGTCCATAAAACAGCCCTCCGCCCCAGAGTCTATCAAGGCACTGCAGGAAGCAGATGAACCGGGCCAGCGGAGATGGACCGGAAAGGTAGTGCGTGATCCAGAAGGAGAGGCCTGAGTAGTTGCGCTCACCAGTAACCCTCCCCTTACTGATGAGCTCTGGCTTTTACTGGACATGAGGTGACAAAATGACCAGCGGAGCACAGTAGAGACAGAGGCGATTGGTGATTCTCCGTTCCTTCTCCTTGGCCGAGATGCGGATACCCCAGCTGCATAGGGTCAGCATCCGAGCCGGCGGAGGAGGGTGGCAGTGATGCGGCAGGTGGCAGTGATGTGGAGAGGGGAGCAACGGAGAATCGCGAGCTCCTCTCCACGAGCTCGGCGACGAAGATCAAACCGTCGCTCTATGCGAATAGCGAGAGCTATTAAGGAGTCCAGACTGGAAGGAACCTCCCGGGAGAGGATCTCATCCTTAACCTCGACGAGGAGACCCTCAAGAAAACGAGCGAGCAAAGCCGGCTCGTTCCAGTCACTAGAGGCAGCGAGTGCGAAACTCAATAGAATAATCCGTTATGGATCGATTCCCCTGACATAGGAAGACAGGGCCCTGGAAGCCTCCTCCCCAAAAACAGAACGGTCAAAAACCCGTATCATCTCCTCCTTAAAGTCCTGGTACTGGTTAATACACTCAGCCCTCGCCTCCCAGATTGCCGTGCCCCACTCCACGCGCCCGTCCGGTAGGAGAGAAGATGACGTGGCGATGCGGGCTGCGCTCCTGGAGTAAGTGTTGGGCTGGAGAGAGAACACCACATCACACTGAGTGAGGAATGAGCGGCACTCAGTGGGCTCCCCAGAGTAACAGGGCGGGTTGTTGATCCTGGGCTCCGGAGACTCGGAAACCCTGGAAGTGGGCGGTGGATCGAGGTGGAGTTGGTGAACCCGTCTTGTGAGGTCGGAGACTTGGACGGCCAGGGTCTCAACGGCATGTCGAGCAGCAGACAATTCCTCCTCGTGTCTGCCTAGCATCGCTCCCTGGATCTCGACGGCGGAGTGAAAAGGGTCCGGGCCGCTGGGTCCATTCTTGGTCTGATTCTTCTGTTATGTACTTGAGTGAAGACCCAAAAGCGGTTTTAACAGAAAACAGAGTTCTTTAATGAAAAAACAGGAATGGCATAAATCCTCTTCCAACGTTGACAATGGAACAAAAAGAACGTTAGTATAATGCAGGATGCACCTGCCAGGCAGACTCCGACAGGATAGGACAAGGTGGAAGCAAACGAGACGACAGCTTGCTTCTGGCATGAAAAACACAAACGAGAATCAGACACTGAAAGTAGCAGGAACAGAGAGAAATAGAGACCTAATCAGAGGGGGAAGAGAGAACAGGTGAGAAAGAGTGAATGAGCTAGTTAGGGGAGATGTAGAACAGCTGAAGAATGAGAGACAGAGAAGGTAACCTAAAAAGACCAGCAGAGAGAGACAGAGTGAAGAGAAAGGACAGGAACAGACATAACAAGACATGACACCTCCTTTCATTCTGCTAAGCTGGCTCCTTTTCCTCCTGCTTTCATTCTGCTGAACTGCTCCTTTTCCTCCTCCTTTTCCTCCTACTAAACTGTCTCCTTTTCCTCCTCATTTTCCTCCTTCTATACTGTCTCCTTTTCCTCCTCCTTTCATCCTGCTAAATTGTCCCCTTTTCCTCCTCCTTTCATTCTGCTAAACTGACTCCTTTTCCTCCTTTCAAACTGACTCCTTTTCCTCCTTCTTTCATTCTGCTAAACTGACTCCTTTACCTCATCCTTTTTCCTCCTTCTAAGCTGTCTCATTCTCCTCCTTCTAAACCGACTCCCTTTTCCTCCTCATTTTCCTCCTTCTATACTGTCTCCTTTTCCTCCTGCTTTCATTCTGCTAAACTCCCTCCTTTTCCTCCTCCTTTCATTCTGCTAAACTGACTCCTTTTCCTCCTCCTTTCATCCTGCTAAACTCCCTCCTTTTCCTCCTGCTTTCATTCTGCTAAACTGACTCCTTTTCCTCCTCCTTTCATCCTGCTAAACTCCCTCCTTTTCCTCCTCCTTTCATTCTGCTAAACTGACTCCTTTTCCTCCTCCTTTCATTCTGCTAAACTGTCTCCTTTTCCTCCTGCTTTCATTCTGCTAAACTCCCTCCTTTTCCTCCTCCTTTCATTCTGCTAAACTGACTCCTTTTCCTCCTCCTTTCATCCTGCTAAACTCCCTCCTTTTCCTCCTGCTTTCATTCTGCTAAACTGACTCCTTTTCCTCCTCCTTTCATCCTGCTAAACTCCCTCCTTTTCCTCCTCCTTTCATTCTGCTAAACTGTCTCCTTTTCCTCCTGCTTTCATTCTGCTAAACTCCCTCCTTTTCCTCCTGCTTTCATTCTGCTAAACTGGCTCCTTTTTCCTCCTCCTAAACTGTCTCCTTTTCCTCCACCTTTCATTCTGTCATACTGTCTCCTTTTCATACCTCCTTTCATTCTGCTAAGCTGTCTCCTTTTCCTCCTTCTAAGCTGCTCATTTTACTCCTGCTTTCATTCTGCTAAACTGACTCCTTTTCCTCCTCATTTTCCTCCTTCTAAACTGACTCCTTTTCCTCCTCCTTTCATTCTGCTTAACCGACTCCTTTTCATACCTCCTTTCATTCTGCTAAGCTGTCTCCTTTTCCTCCTTCTAAGCTGCTCATTTTACTCCTTCTAAACTGACTCCTTTTCCTCCTCCTTTCCCTTCTTCTTCTTTGTTTTCCCACGAAACGTCTCCAGATTTCTCTCAGGGTTTAACGGTGTGTACTCTCTGTAACTGTTACAGGATGGGGTTGGCAGAACACAGCAAAACAGGATGTAGACTAAGCTAAACCAGTATGAGTAAACATTGTATTACATTGTACCCCCCTCATTCTGTCTCCTTCTAAACCCACTCCTTTTCCTTCTTTCATTCTGCTAAACTGACTCCTTTTCCTCCTCCTTTCATTCTGCTAAACTGACTCCTTTTCCTCCTCCTTTCATTCTGCTAAACTGTCTCCTTTTCCTCCTCCTTTAATTCTGCTAACTGACTCCTTTTCCTCCTTCTAAACTGACTCCTTTTCTCCTTCTTTCAAAGAGGACATCTTGTCCATGGGCCTGGTCCCTGTGACCGACAGAGCTCACAGAGAGGACATCTTGTCCATGGGCCTGGTCCCTGTGACCGACAGAGCTCACAGAGAGGACATCTTGTCCATGGGCCTGGTCCCTGTGACAGACAGAGCTCACAGAGAGGACATCTTGTCCATAGGCCTGGTCCCTGTGACAGACAGACCTCTTAGAGAGGACATCTTGTCCATAGGCCTGGTCCCTGTGACAGACAGACCTCTTAGAGAGGACATCTTGTCCATAGGCCTGGTCCCTGTGACAGACAGACCTCTTAGAGAGGACATCTTGTCCATGGGCCTGGTCCCTGTGACAGACAGACCTCTTAGAGAGGACATCTTGTCCATAGGCCTGGTCCCTGTGACAGACAGAGCTCACAGAGAGGACATCTTGTCCATAGGCCTGGTCCCTGTGACAGACAGACCTCTTAGAGAGGACATCTTGTCCATAGGCCTGGTCCCTGTGACCGACAGACATCTTAGAGAGGACATCTTGTCCATGGGCCTGGTCCCTGTGACAGACAGAGCTCACAGAGAGGACATCTTGTCCATGGGCCTGGTCCCTGTGACAGACAGAGAGGATCTGACAGGCTATTTCTTGTCCAGGGAGGAACAGGATATGTAGAGGATGGTAATGGGATCACTTTCATTTATAGAATGTACGCTGAGACACACACACACACACACACACACACACACAAACACACACACACACACGACATGGGTGGCAGTCACCCGCTCAGTCATATCATGACAGCTGGGTACATGTCCTGGGACCACAGGAGAGCTGTTGTTCCTGCCTCTCTGCCTCTCTGGCAGGAACAAGGGTTTTCCTTCAGACATGCCCGTCCTGTACCGATCCAATGTTACAGCTGTTTATCTCATCACGTCCTCATTTCAACATGTCCTCTGTAGTACTGACTGACCTCTCTGTTACTGTTGAAGCCATATATGTCATCATGTCCTCTGTAGTACTGACTGACCTCTCTGTTACTGTTGAAGCCATATATATCATCATGTCCTCTGTAGTACTGACTGACCTCTCTGTTACTGTTGAAGCCATATATATCATCATGTCCTCTGTAGTACTGACTGACCTCTCTGTTACTGTTGAAGCCATATATATCATCATGTCCTCTGTAGTACTGACTGACTCTCTGTTACTGTTGAAGCCATATATATCATCATGTCCTCTGTAGTACTGACCTCTCTGTTACTGTTGAAGCCATATATATCATCATGTCCTCTGTAGTACTGACCTCTCTGTTACTGTTGAAGCCATATATATCATCATGTCCTCTGTAGTACTGACTGACCTCTCTGTTACTGTTGAAGCCATATATATCATCATATCCTCTGTAGTACTGACCTCTCTGTTACTGTTGAAGCCATATATATCATCATGTCCTCTGTAGTACTGACTGACCTCTCTGTTACTGTTGAAGCCATATATATCATCATGTCCTCTGTAGTACTGACCTCTCTGTTACTGTTGAAGCCATATATATCATCATATCCTCTGTAGTACTGACCTCTCTGTTACTGTTGAAGCCATATATATCATCATGTCCTCTGTAGTACTGACTGACCTCTCTGTTACTGTTGAAGCCATATATATCATCATGTCCTCTGTAGTACTGACCTCTCTGTTACTGTTGAAGCCATATATATCATCATATCCTCTGTAGTACTGACCTCTCTGTTACTGTTGAAGCCATATATATCATCATGTCCTCTGTAGTACTGACTGACCTCTCTGTTACTGTTGAAGCCATATATATCATCATGTCCTCTGTAGTACTGACCTCTCTGTTACTGTTGAAGCCATATATATCATCATGTCCTCTGTAGTGCTGACCTCTCTGTTACTGTTGAAGCCATATATATCATCATGTCCTCTGTAGTACTGACTGACCTCTCTGTTACTGTTGAAGCCATATATATCATCATATCCTCTGTAGTACTGACTGACCTCTCTGTTACTGTTGAAGCCATATATATCATCATGTCCTCTGTAGTACTGACCTCTCTGTTACTGTTGAAGCCATATATATCATCATATCCTCTGTAGTACTGACTGACCTCTCTGTTACTGTTGAAGCCATATATATCATAATGTCCTCTGTAGCACTGACCTCTCTGTTACTGTAGAAGCCATATATATCATCATATCCTCTGTAGTACTGACTGACCTCTCTGTTACTGTTGAAGCCATATATATCATCATGTCCTCTGTAGCACTAACCTCTCTGTTACTGTAGAAGCCATATATATCATCATATCCTCTGTAGTACTGACTGACCTCTCTGTTACTGTTGAAGCCATATATATCATCATGTCCTCTGTGTACTGACCTCTGTTACTGTTGAAGCCATATATATCATCATATCCTCTGTAATACTGACTGACCTCTCTGTTACTGTTGAAGCCATATATATCATCATGTCCTCTGTAGCACTGACCTCTCTGTTACTGTAGAAGCCATATATATCATCATATTCTCTGTAGTACTGACTGACCTCTCTGTTACTGTTGAAGCCATATATATCATCATGTCCTCTGTAGCACTGACTGACCTCTCTGTTACTGTTGAAGCCATATATATCATCATGTCCTCTGTAGTACTGACCTCTCTGTTACTGTTGAAGCCATATATATCATCATATCCTCTGTAGTACTGACTGACCTCTCTGTTACTGTTGAAGCCATATCATTGTCTGTTCTTTGGTAAGACTACACAATATTGTCTGTGGTGTTTGTTTGTGGGTGTGTGTGTTTGTGTTTGGTGTGTGTGTGTGTTTGGTGTGTGTATAGGCAGGGGAGAGTCAGCCTCTGGGGAGAGATGAGCTCATGAGGGATTAAAATGAGTATATTTGATTGTTTCTCCTGTGAAGCCTTGGCTTTCAGAATGGGCCTCTACAGATAAGTCTGAACGGAAAGGGAGGGAGAGAGAAGAGGGAGGGAGGGAGAGAGAGGTTGATTGCTGAGTGAGATAGAGAGGGAGAAAATGAGATGGAGAGGAGAAAGAGGGAGGAGAGGGGAGACAGAGAAGCAAAAGGAGAGGCAGGGATGAGAGGGGAGACAGAGGAGTCAAGGGAGAAACAGATGGATGAGAGTGGTGAGTGGGGAGATAGAGGGAGACATTGGCATGAGATGGGAAACAGAGGGAGGAAAGGGGAGACAGAGGAGAGATAGAGGGAGATAGAGGGAGACATTGGCATGAGATGGGAGACAGAGGAGGAAAGGGAAGACAGAGGAGAGATAGAGGAGGAGAGGGAGACAGAGGCATGAGATGGGGAGACAGAGAGGAGACAGAGGGATTAAAGGGGAGACAGAGGGATGAGATGGGGAGGCAGAGAGGGAGACAGAGGGATTAAAGGGGAGACAGAGGGATGAGAGGGGAGACAGAGGGATGAGACAGAGGGGAGACAGAGAGGAGAGATAGAGGGGAGACAGAGGGAGCAGAGGGGAGACAGAGGGAGCAGAGGGGAGACAGAGGGAGCAGAGGGGAGACAGAGGGAGCAGAGGGAGACAGAGAGATGAGAGGGGAGACAGAGAGATGAGAGGGGAGATAGAGGGAGATAGAGGGAGGAGAGGGAGTCAGAGAGTAGAGACAGAGTGGAGGCAGAGGCATGAGAGGGGAACAGAGGGATGAGAGGGGAGACATAGGGATGACAGAGGAGACAGAGCGAGAAGAGGGGAGACAGAGGGATGAGAGGGGAGACAGAGAGAGCAGAGGGGAGACAGAGGGATGAGAGGGGGAGACAGAGAGGAGAAGGGAGACAGAGAGGGAGGGGGAGACAGGTTGAGACAGAGGGGATGAGAGGGGAGACAGAGGGGAGACAGAGGGATGAGAGGGAGACAGAGGGAGTAAAGGGGAGACAGAGGGAGGAAAGGGTAGACAGAGGGATGAGAGGGGAGACAGAGGGAGGAAAGGGGAGACAGAGGGATGAGAGGGAGACAGAGGGGAGACAGAGGGATGAGAGGGGAGACAGAGGGGGAGACAGAGGAGAGACAGAGGAGAGACAGAGGAGAGACAGAGGGATGAGAGGAGACAGAGGGAGGAAAGGGGAGACAGAAGGATGAGAGGTGAGACAGAGGGGAGACAGAGGGAGGAGAGGAGAGACAGAGGGAGGGGGAGACAGAGGGATGAGAGGTGAGGCAGAGGAGAGACAGAGGCATGAGAGGGGAGACAGAGGAGAGACAGAGGGATGAGAGGGGAGACAGAGGGATGACAGGGGGGACAGAGGGATGACAGGGGGGACAGAGAGAGGAGAGGGGATACAGAGAGAGGGGAGACAGAGGGGAGACAGAGGGAGGAGAGGGGAGACAGAGAGAGGAGAGGGGAGAAAGGGGGGAGGAGAGGCGAAACAGAGAGAGGAGAGGGGACACAGAGGGATGAGAGGGGAGACAGAGGGGAGACAGAGGGATGAGAGGGGAGACAGAGGGATGAGAGGGGAGACAGAGGGAGGAGAGGGGAGACAGGCATGAGAGGGGAGGCAGAGGAGAGACAGAGGGAGGAGAGCGGAGACAGAGAGAGGAGAGGGGAGACAGCGAGGAGACAAAGGGAGGAGAGGGAGACAGAGGGATGAGAGGGAGAAAGAGGAGAGACAGAGGGATAAGAGGGGAGACAGAGGGATGAGAGGGGAGGCAGAGGAGAGACAGAGGGAGCAAAGGCGAGATAGACGGACAGAGGGAGAGGGGGAGGAGGGAGGACATAGAGGGACTCGGGGAGGGGGTAAGGGCTAATCCCAAGATATTGAGGAGGATTCCTGGAACACTGCTGCACTCCTTTGCTTTACAGAGTGTGACGGGGGTAGGGAGGAGGGAGGGAGGGAGGGAGGGAGGAGGGAGGGAGGGAGGGAGGGAGGGAGGGAGGGAGGGAGGGAGGGAGGGAGGGAGGGAGGGAGGGAGGGAAATTAAGTGTTGGGAGAGCGTTAGATTTGGGATTTGGGATCTCCTTTTCTCTCCACAGTCTCCTTTGTGTTAAGCGCTTTCACAGTGTCGGGTCCCAGTGTTGGGGATTCCTCTGCCCAGTGGAGTGAGTCTGTTGGGGGGGTTGCAGGCCCAGGCTTGGTCGACGGTGCTGAAGAGATGAAACACATTGGGATAATCAGGATCAGTTCAGAGTCCTGACCGGGGTCTTGGTCCGTTTCCACCCTAGAGAGGAGAAGGGGACGCTGTCCACTGTCCTGTGTCCTGGGTTAGTTACCACCATCCAGCTGACATCTGTTTGGCTACTCTCTATAAAGCCTGTTACTAACTCTCCCTGAAGACGCCAGACATCCTCTTGTTCTCGTGCACACCGACAACTCACACAACCACCACACATTATTGAGTTACGGAATCAAATAGATGAAAACATCTTGGTCACTGCATCAAGAAACTCCACAACTGCGAATGGGAGGAGTTACTAGAGAAAAGGGAGGGGGTTACTAGAGAAAAGGGAGGGGTTTCTAGAGAAAAGGGGAGGGGGTTACTAGAGAAAAGGGGAGAGGGGTTACTAGAGAAAAGGGGAGGGGGTTACTAGAGAAAAGGGGAGGGGTTTACTAGAGAAAAGGGAGGGGGGTTACTAGAGAAAAGGGGAGGGGGTTACATAGAGAAAAGGGGAGGGGGCTACTAGAGAAAAGGGGAGGGGGCTACTAGAGAAAAGGGAGAGGGGTTACATAGAGAAAAGGGGAGGGGGTTACTAGAGAAAAGGGGAGGGGGTTACTAGAGAAAAGGGAGAGGGGTTACATAGAGAAAAGGGGAGGGGGGCTACTAGAGAAAAGGGGAGGGGGTTACTAGAGAAAAGGGGGGGGTTACTAGAGAAAAGGGGAGAGGGGTTACATAGAGAAAAGGGAGGGGGTTACTAGAGAAAAGGGGAGGGGGTTACTAGAGAAAAGGGGAGAGGGGTTACATAGAGAAAAGGGGAGGGGGGCTACTAGAGAAAAGGGAGGGGGTTACTAGAGAAAAGGGGGGGGGTTACTAGAGAAAAGGGAGAGGGGTTACATAGAGAAAAGGGGAGGGGGCTACTAGAGAAAAGGGGAGGGGGGCTACTAGAGAAAAGGGGAGGGGGGCTACTAGAGAAAAGGGAGGGGGCTACTAGAGAAAAGGGGGTATATAGAGAAAAGGGGAGGGGTTACATAGAAAATGAGAGGGGGTTATATAGAGAAAAGGGGGTATATAGAGAAAAGGGGGTTACATAGAGAAAGGAGGGGTTACATAGAGAAAGGGGGTTACATAGAGAAAGGGGGGTTACATAGAGAAAGGGGGGTTACATAGAGAAAATGAGAGGGGGGTTACATAGAGAAAGGGGGGTTACATAGAGAAAGGGGGGTTACATAGAGAAAGGGGGTTACATAGAGAAAGGGGGGTTACATAGAGAAAATGAGAGGGGGTTACATAGAGAAAGGGGGGTTACATAGAGAAAGGGGGGTTACATAGAGAAAGGGGGGTTACATAGAGAAAGGGGGGGTTACATAGAGAAAGGGGGGGTTACATAGAGAAAGGGGGGGTTACATAGAGAAAAGGGGGGGGGGGGTTACATAGAGAAAATGAGAGGGGGGGTTACATAGAGAAAGGGGGGGTTACATAGACCTGTCTGTTGTTGAGCAGTACACCAGAGGTCTGAAAATCTGGAATAGTCTGAAATGGTCTGAAATTGTTTGTAATGGACTGTCATTCTGAAATAACAGTCTGAAGGTCTGAAATAGTCTCTAGTTGTCTCTAAATCATCTGAAATGGTCTGTAATGATAGTGGAACAGTCTAGAAGGTGAACGATCGTCGCTCAGATAGGTCCTAGTACCTCCATCTCCGTTCACACTCTGGTAATCAACCACAACATGAAACCAAATGTTCTATTCCAAATGGCACCCTGCTATCCCCTACATAGTGCACTACTTTCTAACTGAGCCCTATATGGGTCCTGGTGGTCAAAAGTAGTGCACTATAAAGGGAACAAGGTGCCATTTGGGACACATCTCTGATCTGAGGAAAACCATTATAGGTCGACTCATTTAGCTCTTTATATTGTGGTGAGGGGTGAGTTCATTTTTGTACCTTGGCAAAGACTCAACTCAAAACTGTTCAAATTTGGCATCACTTGTCTTTTCTTTCATGCTGGAATGAGCATCAGCTGATGAGATATGGTTCCCTCGAATAAGACGAATAGAAGATATTTGTCAGGTTAAGGTATTACCCAGATGCAAACCGTGTCGAAGTAACAATGTTTATTACAGCAACAGAGGCGAATGTATAGGAGATCAGGAAGGCTCAGGGTCAGATCAGGCGAAGGTACAGGAGAGCAGGAAGGCTCAGGATCAGATCAGGGGCAGGCAGAGGGGTCAGGGGCAGGCAGAGGGGTCAGGGGTGGGCAGAGGGGTCAGGGGCGAGCAGAGGGGTCAGGAGCAGGCAGAGGGGTCAGGGGCAGGCAGAGGGGTCAGGGGCAGGCAGAGGGGTCAGGGGTGGGCAGAGGGGTCAGGGGCAGGCATAGGCTCATGGTCATTCTCTGGTTAAATAAAGGTGAAAAAATAATAAACTATAAATAAACTGCCTTGTGATGTTACTAAGATACCCTGGTTACTGCCTTGTGCCGTTACTAAGAGACCCTGGTTAGCAACAATTTTTACTTCACCTTTATTTAACCAGGTAGGCCAGTTGAGAACAAGTTCTCATTTAAAACTGCAACCTGGCCAAGATAAAGCAAAGCGGTTCGACACATACAACAACACAGAGTTACACATGGAGTAAAACAAACATACAGTAGAAAAATAAGTACATATACAATGTGAGCAAGTGAGGTAAGATTAGGATAGGTACATCAGGCTATTAGGAGGATAGCATAGCTACATCAGGCTAGTAGGAGGATAGCATAGCTACATCAGGCTAGTAGGAGGATAGCATAGCTACATCAGGCTAGTAGGAGGATAGCATGGCTACATCAGGCTAGTAGGAGGATAGCATAGGTACATCAGGCTATTAGGAGGATAGCATAGCTACATCAGGCTAGTAGGAGGATAGCATAGCTACATCAGGCTAGTAGGAGGATAGCATAGCTACATCAGGCTAGTAGGAGGATAGCATAGCTACATCAGGCTAGTAGGAGGATAGCATAGCTACATCAGGCTAGTAGGAGGACAGCATATCTACATCAGGCTAGTAGGAGGATAGCATAGGTACATCTGGCTATTAGGAGGATAGCATTGCTACATCAGGCTAGTAGGAGGACAGCATAGCTACATCAGGCTAGTAGGAGGACAGCATATCTACATCAGGCTAGTAGGAGGATAGCATAGGTACATCTGGCTGTTAGGAGGATAGCATAGCTACATCAGGCTAGTAGGAGGACAGCATATCTACATCAGGCTAGTAGGAGGATAGCATAGCTACATTAGGCTAGTAGGAGGATAGCATAGCTACATCGGGCTAGTAGGAGGATGGCATAGCTACATTAGGCTAGTAGGAGGATAGCATAGCTACATCGGGCTAGTAGGAGGAGAGACACAGCTGCATGTGAGTTCTCACGTTTTTCAACCATTCACTGGCATTTTCTACAAGAAAACATCCTCCCCCTGTCTGGTACAGGTAACCCCACCACACTTCCTCCTCTCTTTTCACTGTCTGTCCTGGCCTGTCTCCCCCTGTCTGGTACAGGTACCCCCACCACACTCCCCCTCTCTCCCTGGCCTGTCTCCCCTGTCTGGTACAGGTACCTCCAGCACTCACACACTGTTTGTCAGGATTTGGCCAGGGTTGTTCCGGGTTTTTGTCAGTAGATGTCCCCATTGTGCTTTTTGTCCCTGTGTTTTTCCCTTGATCCCCATTATTGTTTGCACCTGTGTCTCGTTTTTCCCCTGATTGTATTTAAACCCTTTGTTTCCCTCAGTTCTGTGCTCTGTGTTTGTATGTTAGCATCCTGCCCTAGTGTTCTGTGTGCTCTTGTCGATTCCGGGTGACGTTCTTGTGGTATTCTGTTTTTTGTTTTTGTTTATTTTTGGTGAGTTTCTTTTGAGTTCTTTTGTGTTTTTCCTACCACCTTTTGGATTTGCCATTTTTGTATTTTTGTATTTTTTCTTTATTAAATTCACCATCTTAAGTACTGCTGTGTCTGCCTCATCTTCTGGGTTCTGCTGTCTATTCGTGGCTCAGTTGGTTAAGTGACTGTTTCTCACTCTGGCGACCCAGGTTCGAAACCGGGTCCTGACAGAAACACAGAGCCAAAAATGAACCCAGAGGCAGCCAGTTCCCAGGACCTTTTTGCCACGCTGTCCCACCACCAGGAGACTGTTCAACGCCACGAAGCCGCCTGGTTCAGCAAGAGGCCTTAATGGCTGAACATTCTCATCTTCTGTCGGAGATGCTGACTTCCATTAAGCAAATATCTGATCGACTTACCCCGGCAACAGTTCCCTCCCAGTACCTCAAGTTCACGTACCCATTTCAGTTAACCCCCTGGCTGAACCTCGTCTTCCACCTCCCCAACGGTTCTCAGGTGATCCAAGTGCTTGTAAAGGGTTTCTCACTCAATGTTCTCTCTCCTTTGAGCTGCAACCCTCGTCGTTTCCCACCGACCGGTCTAAGATCGCATATATCATCACCCTGCTGTCGGAAAAAGCCCTGGCCTGGGCTACTGCTGTGTGGGATGCCCATAGTACCTGCTGTGCCAGCTACTCTGCCTTTGCTGAGGAATTCAAACGAGTGTTTCAAGGCCCAAGCAGTGGTTCTGACTCAGCCAAACAGCTCCTGACTCTCCATCAAGGTTGGCGCAGCGTGACGGACTATGCCATCCAGTTCCGCACGGTGGCAGCAGCGAGTGGCTGGAACAACGAGCGCTCACGGTGTGCTTTCTGAAAGGCCTTTCCGACACTATCCAAGATGAACTGGCCACTCGGAACCACCGGACAATCTCGAGTCCCTGATCAAGTTGGCCTCACGCATTGACCAGCGTCTGAGAGAGAGAGAACTCAACCGTAGACCTCTAGCTCCTATCAGTCCCAGCTCCGAGTCCCCACCTTTATCATCACTGGCTCCACCGGAACCCATGCAGATTGGACGCATCTCCCAGGCTGAGAGAGACCGCCGGATGAGGGAGCGACGCTGTCTATATTGCGGCAAACCGGGCCATTTCCGTTCCACGTGTCCCGGGCTCCAGGGAAAAGCTCTGTCCCTTACAGACCGGGGGAACTGTAACGGAAACATAACCTCCTCCCATCCGTCCAACTCCCGTCTGCTCATTCCAGTCACCCTCTCCTGGGACAACCACAAGCTTCACCTTCAAGCCTTGGTAGACTCTGGAGCCGCAGGTAACTTCATGGATGGTGTCTGGGCGAAGGAGAATGGCGTTCCCTCTGAACTTCTAAGTGACCCCATGAGGGTTACTACATTGGATGGAAGCCCTTTGGGATCTGGACTTGTCACTCATGTCACTACCTCCTTGAGACTTTCAGTTTCACAACACCAGGAATTGATGAACTTTCATTTGATCTCCTGTTCCGAGTTCCCTCTCGTCCTTGGATACCCCTGGCTTCACAGTCATAACCCTCACATCGACTGGTCTGTGGGCACTATCAAGCAGTGGGGTCCTACGTGCCAAGCTACTTGTATTTTCCAGAATTCCCGAGTTCTACTCCCGAGTCTTTAGAATCCATCGACCTGACCCGAGTTCCCGAGTGTTACCATGACCTCAAACTGGTGTTTAGCAAACAGAGGGCCACCATGCTACCACCCCATAGATCTTACGATTGCCCCATCGACCTGTTTCCGGGCACTTGCCCCCCAGGGGTCGGATCTTTTCCCTATCTCCACCCGAACGAGCTGCTATGGATACCTACATCAAGGACTCTCTGGAAGCAGGCCTCATGCGTCCATCAACCTCCCCGGCGGGAGCAGGGTTTTTCTTTGTGGCCAAGAAAGATGGTGGGTTACGTCCTTGCATCGACTACCGGGGACTCAATGACATAACCGTCCGTAACCGTTACCCGCTACCCCTTATGGCCACAGCCTTCGAGCTGCTCCAGGAAGCAGTTGTTTTCACTAAGCTTGACCTGCGGAACGCATACCATCTTGTGCGGATCAGACCTGGTGACGAGTGGAAGACCGCTTTCAACACGCCTACTGGTCACTATGAATACTTGGTGATGCCCTTCGGCCTGACCAACGCCCCAGCGGTGTTCCAAGCGCTCATAAACGATGTGCTTAGGGATATGCTTAACATATTTGTGTTCGTTTACTTGGATGACATCCTCATCTTTTCGAGCTCCTTCAAGAACACACTAAGCATGTCAGACAAGTACTCAAACGCCTCCTGGACAGCCATCTGTACGTTAAGCCGGAAAAATGTGAATTCCATTCATCCCGAGTACAATTCCTGGGATTTGTAGTGGAACCCGGTCGAATCCAAATGGACCCTAGGAAGGTAGGGGCGGTAGCGGATTGGCCCACCCCCAAATCCGTTAAGGATGTTCAGCGTTTCCTGGGCTTCACAAACTTTTACCGCAAGTTCATCAAGAACTTCAGTTTGGTGGCAGCTCCTCTCTCAGCTTTAACCAAAGGTGGCAATGCAAGGTTTTTTGGGGAAGAGAAGCTGAGACGGCCTTCCAAGGACTCAAGCAGCGCATCCTCTCTGCTCCCATCCTGATACTACCGACTACGGATGAACCATTTGTGGTGGAGGTAGACGCATCAGAGGTTGGTGTTGGAGCTGTCCTGTCTCAGAGGGGTGAAGACAAGAAGCTTCATCCGTGCGCTTTCTTCTCACACCGGCTTACCCCGACTGAGAGGAACTACGATGTGGGGGATCGTGAACTCCTAGCGGTTAAGATGGCATTGAAGGAATGGAGACACTGGCTCGAGGGGCTTCTCACCCGTTTCAAGTGCTTACGGACCACAAAAATCTGGAGTATATCCAGCAGGCGAAGCGATTGAACTCTAGACAAGCTAGATGGTCTCTTTTCTTCAATCGATTCCAGTTTATCCTCACCTATCGGCCCGGGTCGAAGAATCTCAAACCGGATGCCCTGTCCCGAGTCTACGCTCCTGCCATTCGAGATGACACGGACATGCCTGTCCTTCCTGCTGCTAAGATTGTGGCTCCGATCTCGTGGCAAGTTGAGGATACCGTGAGACGTGCTCAAGCTAGCGAACCGGACCCTAAAGGAGGCCCTGCCAATCGGTTGTTTGTCCCCAAGGCAGTGAGGACTCAGGTCCTTCTGTGGGGGCACTCCTCTCGCCTCACCTGTCATCCGGGCGTAGGTCGCACCTTGGAGTTCATCCAGCGTAAGTTCTGGTGGCCTACCATAAGAGAAGACGTTGCCACTTTCGTCAATGCCTGCCCCGTGTGCTGCCAGGGCAAATCTTCTCACCTCCGCCCTCAAGGACTCCTTCATCCTTTACCTGTTCCCCACAGACCCTGGTCCCATATCTCATTGGACTTTATTACTGGACTTCCTCCATCCCATGGCAATACTACTATCCTAGTCATAATCGACAGGTTTTCAAAGGCGGCGAGGTTCGTCCCTCTGACTAAGTTACCTTCTGCCAAGGAAACGGCTGAGTTGGTAATTAATCATGTGTTCCGAGTCTTCGGCATTCCTCAAGATGTGGTTTCTGACAGAGGTCCCCAGTTCGCCTCAAGGTTTTGGAAGGCCTTCTGCCAACTCATGGGGGCTTCTGCCAGTCTATCTTCAGGGTATCATCCGGAGTCCAACGGCCAAACAGAGAGGATGAATCAAGAGCTGGAAACCACCCTCCGATGTATGACTCGTGACAACCCGTCCACATGGTCATCCTTTATTGTTTGGGCCGAATACGCGCACAACACCTTGCGCTCCTCCTCCACTGGTATGTCCCCGCACGAGTGTCAGTTTGGCTATGCTCCTCCATTGTTCCCGGACCAGGAGGCAGAAGTCAGAGTGCCTTCAGCCTTGAGGTTCGTCAGACGCTGTCGGCTTATGTGGAGGAAGACCCGTCTTAATCTGATGCGTTCCTCACAGAGGTATCAACAACAAGCCAACAGACGTCGCCGTCCCGGGCCTACCCTCATTCGTCAGTTCAGGGTCCTCCACCCTGAGAGAGCTGGTAGGAACGTCAGGAGCCGTTCCTAGGGGGGGGGATTCTGTCAGGATTTGGCCAGGGTTGTTCCGGGTTTTTGTCAGTAGATGTCCCCATTGTGCTTTTTGTCCCTGTGTTTTTCCCTTGATCCCCATTATTGTTTGCACCTGTGTCTCGTTTTTCCCCTGATTGTATTTTAAACCCTTTGTTTCCCTCAGTTCTGTGCTCTGTGTTTGTATGTTAGCATCCTGCCCTAGTGTTCTGTGTGCTCTTGTCGATTCCGGGTGACGTTCTTGTGGTATTCTGTTTTTTGTTTTTGTTTATTTTTGGTGAGTTTCTTTTGAGTTCTTTTGTGTTTTTCCTACCACCTTTTTGGATTTGCCATTTTTGTATTTTTGGATTTTTTCTTTATTAAATTCACCGTCTTAAGTACTGCTGTGTGTGCCTCATCTTCTGGGTTCTGCTGTCTATTCGTGGCTCAGTTGGTTAAGTGACTGTTTCTCACTCCGGCGACCCAGGTTCGAAACCGGGTCCTGACACTGTTGGGGTGATTGACTCAAACACTGTTGGGGTGATTGACTCAAACACTGTTGGGGTGATTGACTCAAACACTGTTGGGGTGAGTGACTCACACACTGTTGGGGTGAGTGACTCACACACTGTTGGGGTGATTGACTCACACACTGTTGGTGTGATTGACTCACACACTGTTGGGGTGATTGACTCACACACTTTTGGGGTGAGTGACTCACACACTGTTGGGGTGATTGACTCACACACTGTTGGGGTGATTGACTCAAACACTGTTGGGGTGAGTGACTCACACACTGTTGGGGTGATTGACTCACACACTGTTGGGGTGATTGACTCAAACACTGTTGGTGTGATTGACTCAAACACTGTTGTGGTGAGTGACTCACACACTGTTGGGGTGAGTGACTCACACACTGTTGGGGTGATTGACTCACACACTGTTGGGGTGATTGACTCAAACACTGTTGGGGTGAGTGACTCAAACACTGTTGGGGTGAGTGACTCACACACTGTTGGGGTGATTGACTCACACACTGTTGGGGTGATTGACTCACACACTGTTGGGGTGAGTGACTCACACACTGTTGGGGTGATTGACTCACACACTGTTGGGGTGAGTGACTCAAACACTGTTGGGGTGAGTGACTCAAACACTGTTGGGGTGATTGACTCAAACACTGTTGGGGTGAGTGACTCAAACACTGTTGGGGTGAGTGACTCACACACTGTTGGGGTGAGTGACTCTGAACTCACCCTGAGCCCCAAGTCGTTATTAAACATATATATTTTTTCTTGTGCATTTTTCTGTTTTGCTATTTGCCTCAAAACTCCTGCATGCTCTGTTGACTACAAACTTAGTTTATCCAACCGTTGGACAGACTATGTTTGTTCCCACACTGAGGACTCTGACTCTCTATTGGTTACACAGACTTTTGGCCTCCCATCCTATTCTAACCACCTCTCGTCGGCTTTGTATTCATGTTACCTGATGAAATTGCTGTACAATATGATCTTATTGCCATCTGATGCACATTCAGATGTCATAAATCAACACTCCTCTGCCGGGCCCTGATTGTATTACTGTTGATGATATCTGGAAATGTGCATGTACACCCTGGCCCATCTAATCTTGCAAGCCTCAATTCTGACTTCTACTTCACTGATTTCTGCTCTCGTTAAAAGCCTGGGTTTTCTACATGTTAAAACCTGTTGAGGATCTTGAGTCCCATTTGGGAACTTTCCCTAACACGTTCAGCTGGAATGGCGCGCATGGAACGCAAAAAATATTCTTAAAAATATTTAACCTCCACACATTAACAAGTCCAATAGTGTTATGTACTTGAGTGAAGACCCAAAAGCGGTTTTAACAGAAAACAGAGTTCTTTAATGAAAAACAGGAATGGCATAAATCCTCTTCCAACGTTGACAATGGAACAAAAAGAACGTAGTATAGTGCAGGATGCACCTGCCAGGCAGACTCCGACAGGATAGGACAAGGTGGAAGCAAACGAGACGACAGCTTGCTTCTGGCATCAAAAACACAAACAAGAATCAGACACTGAAAGTAGCAGGAACAGAGAGAGAAATAGAGACCTAATCAGAGGGGGAAGAGAGAACAGGTGTGAAAGAGTGAATGAGCTAGTTAGGGGAGATGTAGAACAGCTGAAGAATGAGAGACAGAGAAGGTAACCTAAAAAGACCAGCAGAGAGAGACAGAGTGAAGAGAAAGGACAGGAACAGACATAACAAGACATGACAGTACCCCCCCCACTCACCGAGCGCCTCCTGGCGCACTCGAGGAGGAAACCTGGCGGCAACGGAGGAAATCATCGATCAGCGAACGGTCCAGCACGTCCCGAGAGGGAACCCAACTCCTCTCCTCAGGACCGTACCCCTCCCAATCCACTAGGTACTGATGACCACGGCCCCGAGGGCGCATGTCCAAAATCTTACGAACCCTGTAGATGGGTGCGCCCTCGACAAGGATGGGGGGAGGGACGAGCGGGGCGCGAAGAACGGGCTTAACACAGGAGACATGGAAGACCGGGTGAACGCGACGAAGATAGCGCGGGAGAAGAAGTCGCACTGCGACAGGATTAATGACCTGGGAAATACGGAACGGACCAATGAACCGCGGGGCCAACTTGCGAGAAGCTGTCTTAAGGGAAGGTTCTGAGTGGAGAGCCATACTCTCTGACCGCAACAATATCTAGGACTCTTGGTCCTACGCTTATTAGCGGCCCTCACAGTCTGCGCCCTATTACGGCAAAGTGCCGACCTGACCCCCTTCCAGGTGCGCTCGCAACGCTGGACAAAAGCCTGAGCGGAGGGGACGCAGGACTCGGCGAGCTGAGATGAGAACAGCGGAGGCTGGTACCCGAGGCTACTCTGAAAAGGAGATAGACCGGTAGCAGACGAGGAAGCGAGTTGTGGGCGTACTCTGCCCAGGGGAGCTGTTCTGACCAAGACGCAGGGTTACGAAAAGAAAGACTGCGTAAATGCGACCAACAGTCTGATTGGCCCGTTCGGCTTGACCGTTAGACTGGGGATGAAAGCCGGACGAGAGACTGACGGAAGCCCCAATCAAACGGCAAAACTCCCTCCAAAATTGAGACGTGAACTGCGGGCCTCTGTCGGAAACGACGTCAGATGGAAGGCCATGAATTCGGAAAACATTCTCGATAATGATCTGAGCCGTCTCCTTAGCAGAAGGGAGCTTAGCGAGAGGAATGAAATGAGCCGCCTTAGAGAATCTATCGACAACCGTAAGAATAACTGTCTTCCCCGCAGATGAAGGCAGTCCGGTGATGAAATCTAAAGCGATGTGAGACCACGGTCGAGAGGGAATGGGAAGCGGTCTGAGACGGCCGGCAGGAGGAGAGTTCCCAGATTTAGTCTGCGCGCAGACCGAACAAGCGGCGACAAATCGACGCGCGTCACGTTCCCGAGTGGGCCACCAGAAACGCTGGCGAATGGAAGCGAGCGTACCCCGAACGCCGGGGTGGCCGGCTAACTTGGCAGAGTGGGCCCACTGAAGAACGGCCGGACGAGTAGGAACGGGAACGAACAGAAGGTTCCTAGGACAAGCTCGCGGCGACGGAGTGTGAGCGAGTGCTTGCTTTACCTGCCTCTCAATTCCCCAGACAGTCAACCCGACAACACGCCCTTCAGGGAGAATCCCTCGGGGTCGGTGGAGACCTCAGAAGAACTGAAGAGACGAGATAAAGCATCAGGCTTGGTGTTTTTGAGCCCGGACGATAAGAAATAACAAACTCGAAACGAGCGAAAAACAGAGCCCAACGAGCCTGACGCGCATTAAGTCGTTTGGCTGAACGGATGTACTCAAGGTTCCTATGGTCAGTCCAAACGACAAAAGGAACGGTCGCCCCCTCCAACCACTGTCGCCATTCGCCTAGGGCTAAGCGGATGGCGAGCAGTTCGCGATTACCAGCATCATAGTTACGTTCTGACGGCGATAAGCGATGAGAGAAAAACGCGCAAGGATGGACCTTGCCGTCAGAGAGAGCGCTGAGAAAGAATGGCTCCCACGCCCACCTCTGACGCGTCAACCTCAACAACAAACTGACTAGAGATGTCAGGTGTAACAAGAATAGGTGCGGATGTAAAACGATTCTTAAGAAGATCAAAAGCTCCCTGGGCGGAAACGGACCACTTAAAGCACGTCTTAACAGAAGTAAGGGCTGTGAGGGGAGCTGCCACCTGACCGAAATTACGGATGAAACGACGATAGAAATTAGCGAAACCCAGAAAGCGCTGCAGCTCGACGCGTGACTTAGGAACGGGCCAATCAATGACAGCCTGGACCTTAGCGGGATCCATCTTAATGCCCTCAGCGGAAATAACGGAACCGAGAAAAGGGACAGAGGCGGCATGAAAAGTGCACTTCTCAGCCTTCACATAAAGACAGTTCTCCAAAAGGCGCTGGAGGACGCGTCGCACGTGCTGAACATGAATCGAGAGAGACGGTGAAAAAATCAGGATATCGTCCATGTAAACGAAAACAAAAATGTTCAGCATGTCTCTCAGGACGTCGTTAACTAGTGCCTGAAAGACAGCTGGAGCGTTAACGAGGCCGAAAGGAAGAACCCGGTATTCAAAGTGCCCTAACGGAGTGTTAAACGCCGTCTTCCACTCGTCCCCCTCCCTGATGCGCACGAGATGGTAGGCGTTACGAAGGTCCAATTTGGTGAAAAACCTGGCTCCCTGCAGGATCTCGAAGGCTGAAGACATAAGAGGAAGCGGATAACGATTCTTAACTGTTATGTCATTCAGCCCTCGATAATCCACGCATGGGCGCAGGGACCCGTCCTTCTTCTGAACAAAAAAAACCCCGCTCCGGCGGGAGAGGAGTAGGAGACTATGGTACCGGCGTCGAGCGAAACCGACAAATAATCCTCGAGAGCCTTACGTTCGGGAGCCGACAGAGAGTATAATCTACCCCGGGGGGAGTAGTTCCCGGAAGGAGATCAATACTACAGTCATACGACCGGTGTGGAGGGAGAGAAGTGGCCTTGGAACGACTGAACACCGTGCGCAGATCGTGATACTCCTCCGGCACCCCTGTCAAATCGCCAGGCTCCTCCTGTGAAGAAGAGACAGAGGAAACAGGAGGGATAGCAGACATTAAACAGGTCACATGACAAGAAACATTCCAGGATAGGATAGTATTACTAGACCAATTAATAGAAGGGTTATGGCGCACTAGCCAGGGATGACCCAAAACAACAGGTGTAAAAGGTGAACGAAAAATTAAAAAAGAAATGGTTTCGCTATGATTACCAGAGACAGTGAGGGTTAAAGGCAGCGTCTCACGCTGAATCTTGGGGAGAGAACTACCATCTAAAGCGAACAAGGCCGTGGGCTCCCCTAACTGTCTGAGAGGAATGTCATGTTCCCGAGCCCAGGTCTCGTCCATAAAACAGCCCTCCGCCCCAGAGTCTATCAAGGCACTGCAGGAAGCAGATGAACCGGGCCAGCGGAGATGGACCGGAAAGGTAGTGCGTGATCCAGAAGGAGAGGCCTGAGTAGTTGCGCTCACCAGTAGCCCTCCCTTACTGATGAGCTCTGGCTTTTACTGGACATGAGGTGACAAAATGACCAGCGGAGCCGCAGTAGAGACAGAGGCGATTGGTGATTCTCCGTTCCCTCTCCTTGGCCGAGATGCGGATACCCCCAGCTGCATAGGCTCAGCATCCGAGCCGGCGGAGGAGGGTGGCAGTGATGCGGCAGGTGGCAGTGATGTGGAGAGGGGAGCAACGGAGAACGCGAGCTCCTTTCCACGAGCTCGGCGACGAAGATCAAACCGTCGCTCTATGCGAATAGCGAGGGCTATTAAGGAGTCCAGACTGGAAGGAACCTCCCGGGAGAGGATCTCATCCTTAACCTCGACGAGGAGACCCTCCAGAAAACGAGCGAGCAAAGCCGGCTCGTTCCAGTCACTAGAGGCAGCGAGAGTGCGAAACTCAATAGAATAATCCGTTATGGATCGATTCCCCTGACATAGGGAAGACAGGGCCCTGGAAGCCTCCTCCCCAAAAACAGAACGGTCAAAAACCCGTATCATCTCCTCCTTAAAGTCCTGAAACTGGTTAATACACTCAGCCCTCGCCTCCCAGATTGCCGTGCCCCACTCACGCGCCCGTCCGGTAAGGAGAGAAATGACGTAGGTGATGCGGGCTGCGCTCCTGGAGTAAGTGTTGGGCTGGAGAGAGAACACCACATCACACTGAGTGAGGAATGAGCGGCACTCAGTGGGCTCCCCAGAGTAACAGGGCGGGTTGTTGATCCTGGGCTCCGGAGACTCGGAAACCCTGGAAGTGGGCGGTGGATCGAGGTGGAGTTGGTGAACCTGTCTTGTGAGGTCGGAGACTTGGACGGCCAGGGTCTCAACGGCATGTCGAGCAGCAGACAATTCCTCCTCGTGTCTGCCTAGCATCGCTCCCTGGATCTCGACGGCGGAGTGAAAAGGGTCCGGAGCCGCTGGGTCCATTCTTGGTCTGATTCTTCTGTTATGTACTTGAGTGAAGACCCAAAAGCGGTTTTAACAGAAAACAGAGTTCTTTAATGAAAAACAGGAATGGCATAAATCCTCTTCCAACGTTGACAATGGAACAAAAAGAACGTAGTATAGTGCAGGATGCACCTGCCAGGCAGACTCCGACAGGATAGGACAAGGTGGAAGCAAACGAGACGACAGCTTGCTTCTGGCATCAAAAACACAAACAAGAATCAGACACTGAAAGTAGCAGGAACAGAGAGAGAAATAGAGACCTAATCAGAGGGGGAAGAGAGAACAGGTGTGAAAGAGTGAATGAGCTAGTTAGGGGAGATGTAGAACAGCTGAAGAATGAGAGACAGAGAAGGTAACCTAAAAAGACCAGCAGAGAGAGACAGAGTGAAGAGAAAGGACAGGAACAGACATAACAAGACATGACAAATAGCTTAAATGAAAGATAAACATGTTGTTTATCTACCCAGCAAGTCAGATTTCTAAAATGTTTTACGGCGAAAACATAGCACATTTTTATGTCAGACCACCACCGAAGACACAGCTAATTTGCATAGCCAGTTGAACAAAATATGCAATCAACAAACCCAGGATTAAAAGAAAAATAAATCACTAACCTTTTGAAATCTTCATCAGATGACAGTAATATAACATGTTACACAGTACATTTATGTTTTTTTCAAAAATATGCTATATATATCCATAAATCTCTGTTTACAATTACGCATTGTTCAAAAAATGCTACTCAAATGTCCGGAGAAATGACGATAGCTCCGGCAGATAACGTCGGATAACAAGCAATACACATCATAAACTTTAACTAAATATGCATGTTCTACATATATATAGAAAGATACACTTCTTCTAAATGCAATCGCTGTGTTACATTTATTTTTAACGTTACAGAATTCGTTCACTAGGCTATAATATGAGTCGGTGCACAGAAATTAGCATGATGGCTCCTCTATCTTGGAGTCCACAGAAACCCATATTTAACACATAAATATTCCCTTACTTTTGCTGTTCTTCCATCAGAAGACCTGGAAGGAATTATACTCACCAAAAACAGCGTTTAGTTGTGAAGTCTGTGTCTTTCGGTTATCAAACACGGCATATTTCGGTTGAAATGCAGCCAAAAGTCAAGTGGATGCGCACCAAAACGTCGAATTTACATATTATATGTCGACTAAACTTGTCAAACTAAGTTCATAACCAAGATTTAGCATGTTATAAAGGTGCACAACAATCCTCAGGACGAACAGAAACACACGCGTCGTTTAATCAATCTTGGAAAAGAGAGAGCATCGGAGGAGAGCGCGCAGCGTGCATGAATGTGACTTTTTTTTTCGCTTGACCGAAACCTTTCTGCCCGCCAAAACTCTCGTGAGCGTGCGATTTTCACAATGAGAAGCCCCATTGAAAGCAGACATCGCGCTGAAGACATAGAAACCCAGGTTCCCAGGTTCCCAGGTCTGTAGGTGCTTGAGAAGGGTGGGGGCGATGACGTCAAAGTTGGGCCAACTTTTATGATGACAAGAGAGAGTTTGGGAGAATGACTGCCCTGAGAGTTCTGCTTTACATACAGACATAATTTCAACGGTTTTAGAAACTTTAGAGTGTTTTCTATTCAATAATATTTTTTATATGCATATATTAGCAATTTTTGAAAGATTTTTTTTCTGTTTAATATGGGCACGCAATTACTCCAAAGGGGGCAGCAGACAGTTCTATCTTTAACAGGTTTTAATAACACTAGAAGCTTATTACCTAAAATGGATCAATAGAAAGTGTGGGTTCACAGGTCCTATCCAGCTCTGTTGGTCTTAAGGATCCGGCCATTTTCTTTCCATTTTCGCCTGAAATGACATAACCAAATCTAACTGCCTGTAGCTCAGGACCTGAAGCAAGGATATGCATTTTCTTGGTACCATTTGAAAGGAAACACTTTGAAGTTTGTGGAAATGTTAAAAGAATGTTAAAGGAATGTAGAAGAATATAACAGATTAGATCTGGTAAAAGATAATACGAAAAAAAAAAATGTATTTTTTTTGTATCATCTTTGAAATGCAAGAGAAAGGCCATAATGTATTATTCCAGCCCAGATGAAATTAAGATATTGGCCACTAGATGGCAGCAGTGTACGTGGGAAGGTTTTGTGTGATCCAATGAATCATCGCATTTCTGTTTAAAATTTGTATCAAACTTACCAAATGCTCCTAATTTGTTTATTAACAATTTTTTGTTTTCAAAACTGTGCACTCTCCTCAAACAATAGTATGGCATTCTTTCACTATAATAGCTACTGTAAATTAGACAGTGCAGTTAGATTAACAAGAATTTAAGGTTCCTGCCATTATCAGATATGTTTATGTGTAGGGAAATGTTCTTGCTACTTACAACTTCATGCTAATCGCATTAGCCTACGTTAGCTCAACTGTCCCGCTGGGGACCTACCAATCTTGAAGAAGTTTTAAGGAAGAGTGCTTTGAATGTTAACCTTTCTGGTTATAACCTTATTCGGCAAGACATATCTTCCAAAGATGGGGGAGTGGCTTCACCAAGGATCTCCTTATAGGACACATCACTACACTCTATACTCCTCTGTAAACTGCTCATCTCTGTATACCAGTCGCAAGACCCACTGGTTGATACTTAATTATAAATCCCTCTTATGCCTCACTCCCCTGTATCTGAGATATCTACTGCAGCCTTCATCCTCCACATACAACACCCGTTCTGCCAGTCACATTCTGTTAAAGGTCCCCAAAGCACACCCATCCCTCGGTGGCTCCTCTCTTCAGTTCGCTGCAGCTAGCGACTGGAACGAGCTGCAACAAACACTCAAACTGGACAGTTTTATCTCCATCTCTTCATTCAAAGACTCAATCATGGACACTCTTACTGACAGTTGTGGGTGCTTTGTGTGATGTATTGTCGTCTCTACCTTCTTGCCCTTTGTGTTGTTGTCTGTGCCCAATAATGTTTGTACCATGTTTTGTGCTGCTACCATGTTGTGATGCTGCCATGTTGTGTTGCTACCATGTTGTGTTGCTACCATGTTGTGTTGCTAACATGTTGTTGTTATGTTGTGTTGCTACCATGCTGTGTTGTCATGTGTTGCTGCCTTGCTATGTTGTTATCTTTAGGTCTCTCTTTATGTAGTGTTGTGTCTCTCTTGTTGTGATGTGTGTTTTGTCCTATATTTATAATGTATTTATATTTAATTTTTAATCACAGGCCCCCGTCCCCGCAGGAGGCCTTTGCCTTTTGGTCGTAATTGTAAATAAGAATTTGTTCTTAACAGACTTGCCTAGTTATATAAAGGTTAAATTAAATAAACATGGGTGTTTTATAGATGTAGGGAATTCTATTATATTCCATATTCTATTCTATCATATGCACTTCTATTTATTTAACCTTTATTTAACTGGGCAAGCCAATGAAGAACAAATTCTTATTTACAATGAAGGCCTATCAAGATGTAAAAGGCTTCCTGCAGGGGCGGGGCTAGGATTAAATATGTAAATATATTACCCATCTATTCCCATTACACACAAACACAAGCCCTACCTACTGCAAGTAGTTGTAATACAGGTGACATTTTATTCAGGACGACTGCCTACTAGGAAAAAGAGTATGATTTTATTTTCACAAATAGACCTTTAAAATTACACAGTAGATCTTTTAAATTCCACACTTCGTATTCACACATCACACAACCCAATCACATGCTCATACACATACAGTACACACACATCATACATCACATCACACATCACACAGCTTTCAGTAGTTTGGGAGATTAAATGGTTTCTAACCGCTTCGTCACTTAATAAAGTTTTTTAAATCAAATTTAGTGTTTCACCTGATAAGTGCTAAGTGAGATGTGGTAATAAATGGTAATACAATTGAAAGATAAGTGCTAATAAGTGCTAATAAGTAGTAATACGTTTGTGAGAGAACTCATATTACATTTGCTTGAACATTGTTCCAAACAGTTGCATTAGTGTTGGTATACAGCTCTATATATCATGCTCATAGCTTGTCAAATTAGCCCCTGTTTGCAGTTTCCATGCATCCCTTTAGCTACACACACACACACACACACACACACACACACACACACACACACACACACACACACACACACACACACACACACACACACACACACACACACACACACACACACACACACACACACACACACACGCACACACATACACACACACACACACACACACACACTACTCTTCAATGATAATGTAATGACAGAAAGGAGGGATTTAGATTTAGTGATTCCCTTACCCATAATGCCTTTGCTATACCCATGGTTTATTACTGTAATGTGGAAGTCGTCCCCCCCCCGCCCTCCCATTGCTCTGACAATCCCTCATCTCTATGATATGGTAATTGATCAACAATTCAATTGCTAACTGGAGAAAATTGAATTTGGAGCCCTAACATTGTTTGTTAACCGTGGTGATGATGGTCTAGATGGATTATTATGGGAATGGCTGATGGGTGATTCGATTAGTTTCAGATGGGCTGGAGAGACAGAGAGATTGCCTGGTAAACCAGCCTGAATGCTTTGAAACAACGTGGTGGTCAGTGTTCAGGGTCGTGTAACCAGGCAACCAGTCAGAACTTCATGGAAACCCCACAAGGACCATTATCAGGGAAACGTTTGTCTGGGTGCTTCTCAACTTCCTGGATCTGTGTAGATTATCTCTCTCTCTCTCTCTCTCTCTCTCTCTCTCTCTCTCTCTCTCTCTCTCTCTCTGTCTCTCTCTCTCTCTCTCTCTCTCTCTCTCTCTCTCTCTCTCTCTCTCTCTCTCTCTCTCTTTCTCTATCTCTCTCTCTCTCTCTCTCTCTGTCTCTCTCTCTCTCTCTCTCTCTCTCTCTCTCAATTCAATTAAAGTGGCTTTATTGGCATGGGAAACATGTGTTAACATTGCCAAAGCAAGTGAGGTAGATAATATACAAAAGTGAAATAAACAATAAAAATGAACAGTAAACACTACACATACAAAAGTTTCAAAACAATAAAGATATTACAAATGTCATATTATACATATATATATATATATATATATATATATATATATATATATATATATATATAATTATACAGTGTTGTAACAATGTACAAATGGTTAAAGATCACAAGGGAAACTAAATAAGCATAAATAAGCATAACCATTTACATATACAATGGTGTTTGTTCTTCACTGGTTGCCCTTTTCTTGTGGCAACAGGTCACAAATCTTGCTGTTGTGATGCACACTGTGGAATTTCACCCAGTAGATATGGGAGTTCATCAAAATTGGATTTGTTTTCAAATTCTTTGTGGATCTGTGTAATCTGAGGGAAATATGTATCTCTAATATGGTCATACATTGGGCAGGAGGTTAGGAAGTGCAGCTCAGTTTCCACCTCATTTTGTGGGCAGTGAGCACATAGCCTGTCTTCTCTTGAGAGCCATGTCTGCCTACGGCGGCCTTTCTCAATAGCAAAGCTATGCTCACTAAGTCTGTACATAGTCAAAGCTTTCCTTAATTTTGGGTCAGTCACGGTGGTCAGGTATTCTGCCACTGTGTACTCTCTGTGTAGGGCCAAATAGAATTCTAGTTTTCTCTGTTTTTTTGTTAATTCTTTCCAATGTGTCAAGTAATTATCTTTTTGTTTTCTCATGATTTGGTTGGGTCTAATTGTGCTGCTGTCCAAGGGCTCTGTGGGGTGTGTTTGTGAACAGAGCCCCAGGACCAGCTTGCTTAGGGGACTTGTCTCCAAATTCATCTCTCTGTAGATGATGGCTTTGTTATGGAAGGTTTGGGAATCGCTTCCTTTTAGGTGGTTGTAGAATTTAACAGCTTTTTTCTGGATTTTGATAATTAGTGGGTATCGGCCTAATTCTGCTCTGCATGCATTATTTGGTGTTCTACATTGTACACGGAGGATATTTTTGCAGAATTCTGTATGCAGAGTCTCAGTTTGGTGTTTGTCCCATTTTGTGAAGTCTTGGTTGGTGAGCGGACCCCAGACCTCACAACCATAAAGGGCAATGGGCTCTATGACTGATTCAAGTATTTTTAGCCAAATCCTAATTGGTATGTTGAAATGTACGTTCCTTTTGATGGCATAGAATGCCCTTCTTGCCTTGTCTCTCAGACCGTTCACAGATTTGTGGAAGTTACCTGTGGTGCTGATGTTTAGGCCAAGGTATGTATAGTTTTTTGTGTGCTCTAGGTCAACAGTGTCTAGATGGAATTTGTATTTGTGGTCCTGGCGACTGGACCTTTTTTGGAACACCATTATTTTGGTCTTACTGAGATTTATTGTCAGGGCCCAGGTCTGACAGAATCTGTGCAGCAGATCTAGGTGCTGCTGTAGGCCCTCCTTGGTTGGTGCCAGAAGCATGAGATCATCAGCAAACAGTAGACATTTGACTTCAGATTCTAGCAGGGTGAGGCCGGGTGCTGCAGACTTTTCTAGTGCCCGCGCAAATTCGTTGAGATACAGTGCCTTGCGAAAGTATTCGGCCCCCTTGAACTTTGCTACCTTTTGCCACATTTCAGGCTTCAAACATAAAGATATAAAACTGTATTTTTTTGTGAAGAATCAACAACAAGTGGGACACAATCATGAAGTGGAACGACATTTATTGGATATCTCAAACTTTTTTAACAAATCAAAAACTGAAAAATTGGGCTTGCAAAATTATTCAGCCCCCTTAAGTTAATACTTTGTAGCGCCACCTTTTGCTGCGATTAGAGCTGTAAGTCGCTTGGGGTATGTCTCTATCAGTTTTGCACATCGAGAGACTGAATTTGTTTCCCATTCCTCCTTGCAAAACAGCTCGGGCTCAGTGAGGTTGGATGGAGAGCATTTGTGAACAGCAGTTTTCAGTTCTTTCCACAGATTCTCGATTGGATTCAGGTCTGGACTTTGACTTGGCCATTCTAACACCTGGATATGTTTATTTTTGAACCATTCCGTTGTAGATTTTGCTTTATGTTTTTGATCATTGTCTTGTTGGAAGACAAATCTCCGTCCCAGTCTCAGGTCTTTTGCAGACTCCATCAGGTTTTCTTCCAGAATGGTCCTGTATTTGTCTCCATACATCTTCCCATCAATTTTAACCATCTTCCCTGTCCCTGCTGAAGAAAAGCAGGCCCAAACCTTGATGCTGCCACCACCATGTTTGACAGTGGGGATGGTGTGGTCACGGTGATGAGCTGTGTTGCTTTTACGCCTTGCATTGTTGCCAAAAAGTTCAATTTTGGTTTCATCTGACCAGAGCACCTTCTTCTCATGTTTGGTGTGTCTCCCAGGTGGCCTGTGGCAAACTTTAAACGACACTTTTTATGGATATCTTTAAGAAATGGCTTTCTTCTTGCCACTCTTCCATAAAGGCCAGATTTGTGCAATATATGACTGATTGTTGTCCTATGGACAGAGTCTCCCACCTCAGCTGTAGATCTCTGCAGTTCATCCAGAGTGATCATGGGCCTCTTGGCTGCATCTCTGATCAGTCTTCTCCTTGTATGAGCTGAAAGTTTAGAGGGACGGCCAGGCCTTGGTAGATTTGCAGTGGTCTGATACTCCTTCCATTTCAATATTATCGCTTGCACAGTGCTCCTTGGGATGTTTAAAGCTTGGGAAATCTTTTTGTATCCAAATCCGGCTTTAAACTTCTTCACAACAGTATCTCGGACCTGCCTGGTGTGTTCCTTGTTCTTCATGATGCTCTCTGCACTTTTAACGGACCTCTGAGACTATCACAGTGCAGGTGCATTTATACGGAGACTTGACTACACACAGGTGGATTGTATTTATCATCATTAGTCATTTAGGTCAACATTGGATCATTCAGAGATCCTCACTGAACTTCTGGAGAGAGTTTGCTGCACTGAAAGTAAAGGGGCTGAATAATTTTGCACGCCCAATCTTTCAGTTTTTGATTTGTTAAAAAAGTTTGAAATATCCAATAAATGTCGTTCCACTTCAAAGTTGTGTCCCACTTGTTGTTGATTATTCATAAAAAAATACAGTTTTATATCTTTATGTTTGAAGCCTAAAATGTGGCAAAAGGTCGCAAAGTTCAAGGGGGCCGAATACTTTCGCAAGGCACAGTATATATGTTGAAGAGGGTGGGGCTTAAGCTGCATCTTATCTCACCCCACGACCCTGTGTGAAGAAATGTGTGTTTTTTGCCAATTTTAACCGCACACTTGTTTGTGTACATGGATTTTATGATGTCGTATGTTTTACCCCCAACACCACTTTCCATCAATTTGTATAGCAGACACTCATGCCATATTGAGTCGAAGGCGTTTTTGAACTCAACAAAGCATGAGAAGACTTTGCCTTTGTTTTGGTTTGTTTGGTTGTCAATTAGTGTGTGCAGGGTGAATACATGGTCTGTTGTACGGTAATTTGGTAAAAATTCCAATTTGACATTTGCTCAGTACATTGTTTTCGTTGAGGAAATGTACGAGTCTGCTGTCCCAAGTTTACTGTTGACGCATATTCCACGGTAGTTATTGGGGTCAAATTTGTCTCCACTTTTGTGGATTGGGGTGATCAGTCCTTGGTTCCAAATATTGGGGAAGATGCCAGAGCTAAGGATGATGTTAGAGTTTTAGTATAGCCAATTGGAATTTGTAGTCTGTATATCTGATCATTTCATTACGGATACCATCAACATCACAGACTTTTTTTGGGTTGGAGGGTTTATATTTTGTCCTGTAACTCGTTCAAGGTGATTGGAGAATCCAGTGGGTTCTGGTAGTCTTTAGTAGTTGATTCTAAGATTTGTATTTGATCATGAATATTTTTTTGCTCTTAATTCTTTGTTATAGAGCCAAAAAGATTGGAGAAGTGGTTTAACCATACATCTCTATTTTGGATAGATAATTCTTCGTGTTGTTGTTTGTTTAGTGTTTTCCAATTTTCCCAGAAGTGGTTAGAGTCTATGGATTCCTCAACTACATTGAGCTGATTTCTGACGTGCTGTTCCTTCTGTTTCCGTAGCGTATTTCTCTATTGTTTTAGTGATCCACCATAGTGAAGGCGTAGACTCAGGTTTTCCGGGACTCTATGTTTTTGGTTGGACAGGTTTCTCAATTTCTTTCTTAGATTTTTGCATTCTTCATCAAACCATTTGTCATTGTTGTTCATTTTCTTCGATTTTTAGATTTGATAGGGAAGCTGGGTCTCCAACTCACAGCTAGGACATCTCACAGCTAGTCCAGCTAGTACAACTCACAGCTAGTCCAGCTCACAGCCTGTCCAGCTCACAGCTAGTCCTGCTAGTCCAGCTCACAGCTAGTCCAGCTCACAGCTAGTCCAGCTCACAACTAGTCCAACACACAGCTAGTCCAGCTCACAGCTAGTCCAACTCACAGCTAGTGCAGCTCACAGCTAGTCCAGCTCACGGCTAGTCCAGCTAGTCCAACTCACAGCTAGTCCAGCTCACAGCTAGTCCAACTCACAGCTAGTCCAGCTAGTCAAACTCACAGCTAGTCCAGCTCACAGCTAGTACAGCTCACAGCTAGTCCAACTCACAGCTAGTCCAGCTCACGGCTAGTCCAGCTAGTCCAACTCATAGCTAGTCCAGCTCACAGCTAGTCCAGCTAGTCCAACTTCCAGCTAGTCCAGCTCACATCTAGTCCAGCTAGTCCAACTCACAGCTAGTCCAGCTCACAGCTAGTCCAGCTCACAGCTAGTCCAACTCACAGCTAGTCCAGCTAGTCCAACTTACAGCTAGTCCAGCTCACGGCTAGTCCAGCTAGTCCAACTCACAGCTAGTCCAACTCACAGCTAGTCCAGCTCACAGCTAGTCCAGCTCACAGCTAGTCCAGCTCACAGCTAGTCCAACTCACAGCTAGTCCAGCTCACAGCTAGTCCAGCTCAGACAGTCCAGCTCACAGCTAGTCCAGCTAGTCCAACTCACAGCTAGTCCAGCTAGTCCAACTCACAGCTAGTCCAGCTCACAGCGAGTCCAGCTAGTCCTACTCACAGCTAGTCCAGCTCACAGCTAATCCAGCTCACAGCTAGTCCAACTCACAGCTAATCCAGCTCACAGCTAGTCCAACTCACAGCTAGTCCAACTCACAGCTAGTCCAACTCACAGCTAGTCCAGCTCACAGCTAATCCAACTCACAGCTAGTCCAGCTCACAGCTTGTCCAGCTCACAGCTAGTCCAGCTCACAGCTAGTCCAGCTATTCCAGCTCACAGCTAGTCCAGCTTGTCCAACTCACAGCTAGTCCAGCTCACAGCTAGTACAGCTCACAGCTAGTCCAGCTAGTCCAACTCACAGCTAGTCCAACTCACAGCAAGTTCAGCTAGTCCAACTCACAGCTAGTTCAGCTCACAGCTAGTCCAGCGCGTCCAGCTCACAGCTAGTCCAGCTCACAGCTAGTCCAGCTCATAACTAGTCCATCTAGTCCAACTCAAAGCTAGTCCAGCTCACAGCTAGTCCAGCTCACAGCTAGTCCAACTCATATCTAGTCCAGCTAGTCCAACTCACAGCTAGTCCAGCTCACAGCTAGTCCATCTCATAGCTAGTCCAGCTAGTCCAACTCACAGCTAGTCCAACTCACAGCTAGTCCAGCTCACAGCTAGTCCAGCTCACAGCTAGTCCAACTGACAGCTAGTCTAGCTAGTCCAACTCACAGCTAGTCCAGCTCACAGCTAGTCCAGCTAATCCAACTCAGAGCTAGTCCAGCTAGCCCAGCTAATCCAGCTCACAGCTAATCCAGCTTGAAGCTAATCCAAATGACAGCTAGTCTAGCTAGTCCAACTCTCAGCTAGTCCAGCTCACAGCTAGTCCAGCTCACAGCTAGTCCAGCTCACAGCTAATCCAGCTAGTCCAACTCACAGCTAGTCCAGCTCACAGCTAGTCCTGCTAGTCCAACTCACAGCTAGTCCAACTCACAGCTAGTCCAGCTAGTCCAACCCTCAGCTAGTCCAGCTCACAGCTAATCCAGCTCACAGCTAGTCCAACTCACAGCTAGTCCAGCTAGTCCAGCTCACAGCTAATCCAGCTCACAACTAATCCAGCTCTCAGCTAGTCCAACTCTCAGCTAGTCCAACTCTCAGCTAGTCCAACTCTCAGCTAGTCCAGCTCACATCTAGTCCAGCTCACAGCTAGTCCAACTCACAACTAGTCCAGCTCACAGCTAGTCCAACTAGTCCAACTAACAACTAGTCCAACTCACAGTGTTATCATTAAGATAACACTTTAAGACTTTTTCCATTTGAGTTATTTAGCAGATGCTCTTAACCAGAATGACTTACAGGAGCAATTAGGGTTAAGTGCCTTGCTCAAGGGCACATCAACAGATTTTTCATGTAGTTGGTTCGGGGATTTGAAACAGCAACCTTTCGTTTCTGGCCTAAAACTGTTTTCTTTCTTCTTTTCTCCCCAATAGGTATCTACAGTCTTGTCTCATCGCTGCAACTCCCGTATGGACTCGGGAGAAGTGAAGTGCATCCTCCGAAAACACAACCCAACCAAGCCACACTGCTTCTTGACACAATGCCCACTTAACCCGGAAGCCAGACGCACCAATGTGTCAGAGGAAACATCGTAACACCTGGCGACCGTGTCTGCGTGCACATGCGCCCGGCACCGCCACAGGAGTCGATAGTGCGTGACGGGACAAGGATATCCCTGCCGGTCAAACGCTCCCCTAACCCAGACGACGTCGCCCCATGGGTCTCCCGGTCGTGGCCGGCTGCGACAGAGCCTGGACTCGAACCCAGACCACTGTGCCACTCGGGAGGCCCGGCCTAATGCTCTTAACCGCTAGGCTACCTGCCACGCTAACAGTCCAACACAGAGCTCATTAGACAGCGGATAAACACAGCACCTAAAACCAAGAGATCTGTTGTATTTTTTATTTTATTTGTGCACAGTCCCTCAGTTGTTACTGTCCCAGGATGCTGTTGAAGAGGTCCTGGTATGTTTCACATTGAGTTCAGACTGAGTTCAGACAAACATAGACTATTCATTCTTTAATTAGGCCTATTCATTGTCCAAACTCCCACAAATAAAGAGCCATGACATTGACCGTACTACGACACACACACACACACACACACACACTGTTACAGTACATATCTCACTGAACCCTGGTTACAACGGGATGTGAAATCTGACGCTGGGACATTAATTGTCTTGTTTAATTACAGCTACAGTAAGTGATTAGAGCGGAGAGGAACTCCAATCCCTGTTGGTGCTCTGTTTCCCAAATGGCACTCTATTCCCTTTATAGTGCACTACATTAGACCAGGTTAAATGGCACCCTATTCCCTTTATAGTGCACTACATTAGACCAGGGCCCATTGGTCTCTGTTCTAAAGTAGTGCACTATGTAGGGAATAGGGTTCCATAGGGCTCTGGTCTAAAGTAGTGCACTATATAGGGAATAGGGTTCCATTTGGGACTCATACCTTATTCATGTATGCACTCTGCTCTCAAAGTGAACATGTTGTACTTTCAAGTATACAAGCCCCCCAAAAAACAAGCTGAGTGGACAGAGACAAGGCTGCAGGCAGCACCTCTGAGGTGGGTGTGTTGTGTTGTGTGTGTTGTGTGTGTTGTGTGAGCTGAGTTGTGTGTGTTATGTGAGCTGAGTTGTGTGTGTTGTGTTGTGTGAGCTGAGTTGTGTGTGTTGTGTTGTGTGACCTGAGTTGTGTGTGTTGTGTTGTGTGAGCTGAGTTGTGTGTGTGTGTGTGTGTGTTTTGTGTTGTGTGAGCTGAGTTGTGTGTGTTGTGTTGTGTGAGCTGAGTTGTGTGTGTGTGTGTGTGTTTTGTGTTGTGTGAGCTGAGTTGTTAGTGTGGGTGTTGTGTTTGTGTGTGTGTGTGCAGACAGTACAAAATCTCTTTACGATGTGGTGAGCTGGGGTGAGGGGAAGAGGAGGAGAGGAAGAGGAAGACAAAGAAGTGGAACAGGAGGAGGATGAGAAGAAGAGGAGGATGGGAAAGAGGAGGAGCAGAAGAGGAGGAGGAGCAGAGGTGGAAGAGGAGAGGACGAGGAGGAGTAGCGGCGGTGGAAGAGGAGGAGAAGTGGAGGAGCAGAAGAGGATGAGGAGCGGAGGTAGAAGAGGAGAGGACGAAGAGGAGGAGCAGAGGTGGAAGAGGAGGAAGATGAGAGGAAGATGAGGAGGAGGAAGATCATAGGAGGAGGACAGTAGAGAGAGGA
The DNA here is from genome assembly GCF_036934945.1 of Oncorhynchus masou masou. Taxonomy (NCBI): domain Eukaryota; kingdom Metazoa; phylum Chordata; class Actinopteri; order Salmoniformes; family Salmonidae; genus Oncorhynchus; species Oncorhynchus masou. The sequence continues at coordinate 4,172,104 of NC_088242.1, forward strand.
AGAGCTGCTGTTTTTCAAAAGAGGAGACCCACACTGTTACAATAAACACCTCAAGATAAATGGGTTCCCTCCTCTCCAGCATCCTTCTAACCAACATTATTACCAACACGAAGATCCTCTGAGCCCTGCAGTATTAACTTACCATCCATAGGAGGTGCTCTGTGGAGACCATAGTGGGTGTAATGGTTTGTAAGGAGGTGCTCTGTGGAGACCATAGTGGGTGTATTGGTTTGTAAGGAGGTGCTCTGTGGAGACCATAGTGGGTGTAATGGTTTGTAAGGAGGTGCTCTGTGGAGACCATAGTGGGTGTATTGGTTTGTAAGGAGGTGCTCTGTGGAGACCATAGTGGGTGTATTGGTTTGTAAGGAGGTGCTCTGTGGAGACCATAGTGGGTGTAATGGTTTGTAAGGAGGTGCTCTGTGGAGACCATAGTGGGTGTATTGGTTTGTAAGGAGGTGCTCTGTGGAGACCATAGTGGGTGTATTGGTTTGTAAGGAGGTGCTCTGTGGAGACCATAGTGGGTGTATTGGTTTGTAAGGAGATGCTCTGTGGAGACCATAGTAAGGAGGTGCTCTGTGGAGACCATAGTGGGTGTATTGGTTTGTAAGGAGGTGCTCTGTGGAGACCATAGTGGGTGTAGTGGTTTGTAAGGAGGTGCTCTGTGGAGACCATAGTGGGTGTAATGGTTTGTAAGGAGATGCTCTGTGGAGACCATAGTGGGTGTAATGGTTTGTAAGGAGGTGCTCTGTGGAGACCATAGTGGGTGTATTGGTTTGTAAGGAGGTGCTCTGTGGAGACCATAGTGGGTGTAGTGGTTTGTAAGGAGGTGCTCTGTGGAGACCATAGTGGGTGTATTGGTTTGTAAGGAGGTGCTCTGTGGAGACCATAGTGGGTGTAATGGTTTGTAAGGAGGTGCTCTGTGGAGACCATAGTGGGTGTAATGGTTTGTAAGGAGGTGCTCTGTGGAGACCATAGTGGGTGTATTGGTTTGTAAGGAGGTGCTCTGTGGAGACCATAGTGGGTGTATTGGTTTGTAAGGAGATGGTCTGTGGAGATCATAGTGGGTGTATTGGTTTGTAAGGAGGTGCTCTGTGGAGACCATAATGGGTGTAATGGTTTGTAAGGAGTTGCTCTGTGGAGACCATAGTGGGTGTATTGGTTTGTAAGGAGGTGCTCTGTGGAGACCATAGTGGGTGTATTGGTTTGTAAGGAGGTGCTCTGTGGAGACCATAGTGGGTGTATTGGTTTGTAAGGAGGTGCTCTGTGGAGACCATAGTGGGTGTATTGGTTTGTAAGGAGGTGCTCTGTGGAAACCATAGTGGGGGTATTGGTTTGTAAGGAGGTGCTCTGTGGAGATTTAGTGGGTGTGATGGTTTGTTAGGAGGAGGGTGCTCTGTGATTTCCAAGATGGCGTAGCAGTGGGTTGTCTATTTTGATTGTCTCGTCCCATCCCTTATAAATATTGTTTTTTTTTCTCGTATGTATGTTTCTACATTTGCACAGACTGTACATAGATTTTTTTTTCTATTGTGTTATTGACTGTACATTTGTTTACGTGTAACTCTGTTGTTTTTGTCACACTGCTTTGCTTTATCTTGGCCAGGTCGCAGTTGTAAATGAGAACTTGTTCTCAACTGGCCTAACTGGTTAAATAAAGGTGAAATTTAAAAAGGAAACTACCATATTGAGTGTATTAGATGGTTAGGAGGTTGTAGAGCACCAGGGACAAGCTGAAAACATGACAGTCTCTAATTCCTGTGCTAATAGATAACATTGTACCATACAGTATATGTATGCCCTCAGGCCTCTTGCCTAACATTTATTTTTTTTATTTTACTAGGCAAGTCAGTTAAGAACAAATTCTTATTTTCAATGATGGCCTAGGAACAGTGGGTTAACTGCCTGTTCAGGGGCAGAATGACAGATTTTGTACCTTGTCAGCTCGGGGATTTGAACTTGCAACCTTTCGGTTACTAGTCCAATGCTCTAACCACAAGGCTACACTGCCACCCCAAAGCACTCCCAAGGTAACTTCCCCCTCCCCCCTCCCCCCTGAGAACAAAAACAGAATACAAACTTAAAGTGAACAATTTCAATAATCAAAAACACTGAGTCCTATTGGCTCAAACATAAGTCAGAAGTAGCAGCTACAAAATACTTAACAAAACCTGTCTCTAAGCAATGACTAACACAGGACATCCAAGAAGCTCTGTCTCTTAGCAACGACCAACACAGGACATCCAAGAAGCTCTGTCTCTTAGCAACGACCAACACAGGACATCCAAGAAGCTCTGTCTCTTAGCAACGACCAACACATGACATCCAAGAAGCTCTGTCTCTTAGCAACGACCAACACAGGACATCCAAGAAGCTCTGTCTCTTAGCAACGACCAACACAGGACATCCAAGAAGCTCTGTCTCTTAGCAACGACCAACACATGACATCCAAGAAGCTCTGTCTCTTAGCAACGACCAACACAGGACATCCAAGAAGCTCTGTCTCTTAGCAACGACCAACACATGACATCCAAGAAGCTCTGTCTCTTAGCAATGACTAACACAGGACATACAAGAAGCTATGTCTATTAGCAACGACCAACACAGGACACCCAAGAAGCTCTGTCTCTTAGCAACAACCAACACAGGACATACAAGAAGCTCTGTCTCTTAGCAACGACCAACACATGACATCCAAGAAGCTCTGTCTCTTAGCAATGACTAACACAGGACATACAAGAAGCTATGTCTATTAGCAACGACCAACACAGGACATCCAAGAAGCTCTGTCTCTTAGCAACGACCAACACAGGACATCCAAGAAGCTCTGTCTATTAGCAACGACCAACACAGGACATCCAAGAAGCTCTGTCTATTAGCAACGACCAACACAGGACATACAAGAAGCTATGTCTATTAGCAACGACCAACACAGGACATCCAAGAAGCTCTGTCTCTTAGCAACGACCAACACAGGACATCCAAGAAGCTCTGTCTCTTAGCAACAACCAACACAGGACATCCAAGAAGCTCTGTCTCTTAGCAACGACCAACACAGGACATCCAAGAAGCTCTGTCTCTTAGCAACAACCAACACAGGACATCCAAGAAGCTCTGTCTCTTCAAAGGAACACTGGCTTTTATCCATCTGAAGAAGGAGTTTGTAATTGCTGACAGTTGTATCCCCTAACGAGAGGGCGGGATCAGACCTCCAATGGGGCCGACCAATGATGGGGCCGACCAATCAGCTGCTTGGGGGATTCCAGGAAGCCATTTCCTGAAAAACACACATACACAAACCCAAAACATAGAATCTGGGGAACGTAACAATCCGTTTAAGTGTAAGGGGCTCAAAAGTAGACCAAGGTTAATTTTGTGAACGCTGAAGCTCTTAGAACCGTGGCTCAACCTCCCTTTAAATGCTTCCCCTCTTCTCCTCAGGGTTTTTATAAACCTCTTATGACAAACATGAGCTATTGTCTATTGTTCTGTACTCGATAGTAACAACACGAATGAGGTCTGTGCTACGTCCCAAATTGCACCCTTTTCCCTTTATAAAGAACAACTTTATAGGGGCTCTGGTCAAATGTAGTGCACTATATAGGGAATAGGGTACCATTTAGCATGCAGAAATGTGTTTGTGTCTGTACCGTGAACCTGAATTTGCCCCGTAGTACAATGCATTGCCAAGGTGCTGTGTCCTTTTAATACTTGTTTATTGATAATAATGTCCTTGCGGAGGGAGCCGCTGTGGAGCCTTTTAGAGGGAACACAAGAGAAGCACGTTCTGGCGCTGAACAGCAGCCTGATTCCTAATTAACAAAGATTGCATTTGAAATGGGAATTGGTGTCTGAAGGGAGGCATATTAATTACATCAGTGTGAATGCAATATAGCTGAGGAACTACAACACAACACCTGAGGAGATGAGGAACTACAACACAACACCTGAGGAGATGAGGAACTACAACGCAACACCTGAGGAGATGAGGAACTACAACGCAACACCTGAGGAGATGAGGAACTACAACACAACACCTGAGGAGATGAGGAACTACAACATAACACCTGAGGAGATGAGGAACTACAACATAACACCTGAGGAGATGAGGAACTACAACATAACACCTGAGGAGATGAGGAACTACAACACAACACCTGAGGAGATGAGGAGATGAGGAACTACAACACAACACCTGAGGAGATGAGGAACTACAACACAACACCTGAGGAGATGAGGAACTACAACATAACACCTGAGGAGATGAGGAACTACAACACAACACCTGAGGAGATGAGGAACTACAACACAACACCTGAGGAGATGAGGAACTACAACACAACACCTGAGGAGATGAGGAACTACAACACAACACCTGAGGAGATGAGGAACTACAACACAACACCTGAGGAGATGAGGAGATGAGGAACTACAACATAACACCTGAGGAGATGAGGAACTACAACATAACACCTGAGGAGATGAGGAACTACAACACAACACCTGAGGAGATGAGGAACTACAACAAAACTCCTGAGGAGATGAGGAACTACAACACAACACCTGAGGAGATGAGGAGATGAGGAACTACAACATAACACCTAGGGCTTTATAAATAAATTTGATTTGATTTGCTACTAGTTGAAACCACCTATTTGTTCTGTACTAGTTGAAAAGACCTCTATGTTCTGTACTGTGTGGCTAAGTTGGTAAAAGTATCTGCTAAGTGCTGTGTATATATTTTTTTGTCCTGCATGATGAACAGCTAGCCTAAAGGAAGCAGCTAAAGAACCAGCTAACAGCTAGCCTAAAGGATGCAGCTAACAGCTAGCATAAAGGAAGCAGCTAACAGCTAGCCTAAAGGAAGCAGCTAACAGCTAGCCTAAAGGAAATAGCTAACAGCTAGCATTAAGGTAGCAGATAACAGATAGCCTAAAGGAATCAGCTAACAGCTAGTCTAAAGGAAGCAGCTAACAGCTAGCCTAAAGGAATCAGCTAACAGCTAGCCTAAAGGAAATAGCTAACAGCTAGCATTAAGGTAGCAGATAACAGATAGCCTAAAGGAATCTGCTAACAGCTAGCCTAAAGGAAGCAGCTAACAGCTAGCCTAAAGGAAGTAGCTAACAGCTAGCATTAAGTTAGCAGATAACAGATAGCCTAAAGGAATCAGCTAACAGCTAGTCTAAAGGAAGCAGAAAACAGCTAGCTGAAAGGAAGCCAGGTAACTCAAGCTAGCAGCTAGCAGCTAACCTGTCACCAGCTAAACAGCCATGTGGCAAATTGTTATAAATGTAGTCTCTGCTTCTAAATCTTCTTCCAACATGCGCTCAGTCCTGAATCCTGCACAATCATGATAGTTGCTGCTTAGAAAAGAAAAAGTGATGCAAAGAAAAGCATCCCAAATGACAACCCTATTCCCTATAGTGAACAACTTTTTTTTTCACCAGGGCCCTGGCCAAAAGTAGTTCACTATGTAGGGAATAGGGTGTCATTTTGAAAAGAGGGAGATTGAAGAGCTGCATAAGACAGGTACAGCGGCATCGGGATGCTCAAACGTCCCTGCGGACAGGACAGCCTCTCTCTTGCCAGACGCCTCTCGCTTGCCAATGGCTACAGCTAGTCTTACTGGGTTCTGACACATCATGAAAAAGACATTACAGACAACATAAAAAGACATTACAATTTACATACTTTTAAAAAAACATTAAAATGTGTGTGTGTGTGTGTGTGCCTGCGTGCGTGCGTGCGTGTGTGCATGTGTGTGTGTGTGTGCGTGCGTGCGTGTGTGCATGTGTGTGTGTGTGTGTGTGTGTGCCTGCGTGTGTGCGTGTGTGTGTGTGTGCCTGCGTGTGTGCGTGTGTGTGTGTGTGTGTGTGTGTGTGTGTGTGTGTGTGTGTGCGTGCGTGCGTGTATGTGTGTGTGTGTGTGTGTGTGTGTGCGTGTGTGTGTGTGTGTGTGTGTGTATGCCTGCGTGTGTGCGTGTGTGTGCAACTATCAAGTAGGTCACATGTCAATACATACACACAACAAGTAGGTCACATGTCAATACATACACAAAACAAGTAGGTCACATGTCAATACATATACACAACAAGTAGGTCACAGGTCAATACATATATACAACAAGTAGGTCACATGTCAATACATACACAAAACAAGTAGGTCACATGTCAATACATATACACAACAAGTAGGTCACAGGTCAATACATATATACAACCAGTAGGTCACATGGGGGAGAGGCGTTGTACCGTGAGGTGTTGTTTTTTGAAACCAGGTTTGTTGTTCCCTTGCACTATATAAGATGGAAGGGAGTTCCATGAACTCATGCCTCTGTATAATACCGTATAATACTGTATAATACTGTATAATATTGTTTAATACTGTATAATACTGTATAATACCGTATAATATCGTATAATACTGTATAATACGGTATAATATTGTTTAATACTGTATAATACTGTTTAATACTATAAATACTGTATAATACTGTTTAATAATGTATAATACTGTATAATACTGTATGATACCGTACAATACTGTATAGTACTGTATGATACTGTTTAATACTCTATAATACTGTTTAATAAAGTATAATACTGTTTAATGCTGCAAATACTGGAAATACTGTATAATACTGTATAATACTGTAAATACTGTATAATACTGTATAATACTGTATAATACTGTAAATACTGTATAATACTGTACAATACTGTATAATACTGTAAATACTGTATAATACTGTATAATACTGTAAATACAGTATACTACTGTATAATACTGTATTATACTGTACAATACTCTATAATAGTGTATAATAACGTATAATACTGTATAATACTGTGTATTACTGTATAATAGTGTATAATACTGTATAATACTGTATAATAGTGTATAATAATGTATAATAACGTATAATACTGTATAAAACTGTTTAAAACTGTATACTAGTGTATGATACTGTATGATACTGTATGATACTGTATAATACCGTATAATACCGTATAATACTGTATAATAAAGTATAATAGTGTATAATATCGTACAATACCGTATAATACCGTGTAATACTCTATAATAGTGTATAATAGTGTATAATACCTTATAACACTGTCGAAACTGTTTAATATTGTATAATAGTGTATGATACTGTATGATACTGTATAATACTGTATGATACTGTATAATACTGTATAATACTGTATGATACTGTATAATAGTGTTTAATAGTGTATGATACTGTATTATACTGTATAATACTGTATGATACTGTATAATACTGTATGATACTGTATAATACTGTATAATACCGTATAAGACTGCATGATACTGTATGATACTGTATAATAGTGTTTAATAGTGTATGATACTGTATTATACTATTTAATACTATATAATAGTGTATGATACTGCATGATACTGTATAATACTGTATAATACTGTAAGATACTGTATAATACTGTATAATACTGTATAATACCATATAAGACTGTATAATACTGTTTAATACTGTATAATAGTGTATGATACTCTACGATACTGTATGATACTATATAATACTTTACGTTTTCTTGAATTTGTTCTGGACATGTAAGGGTCTGGTTACTATGACTGGGTTACTGTGACTGGGTTACTGTGACTGGGTTACTGTTAGGGTCTGGTTACTATGACTGGGTTACTGTGACTGGGTTACTGTTAGGGTCTGGTTACTATGACTGGGTTACTGTGACTGGGTTACTGTGACTGGGTTACTGTTAGGGTCTGGTTACTATGACTGGGTTACTGTGACTGGGTTACTGTTAGGGTCTGGTAGCTGTGACTGGGTTACTGTGACTGGATTACTGTTAGGGTCTGGTAACTGTGACTGGGTTACTGTTAGGGTCTGGTAGCTGTGACTGGGTTACTGTGACTGGGTTACTGTGAGGGTCTGGTAGCTGTGACTGGGTTACTGTGACTGGATTACTGTTAGGGTCTGGTAACTGTGACTGGGTTACTGTTAGGGTCTGGTAACTGTGACTGGGTTACTGTTAGGGTCTGGTAACTGTGACTGGGTTACTGTGACTGGGTAACTGTTAGGGTCTGGTAACTGTGACTGGGTTACTGTTAGGGTCTGGTAGCTGTGACTGGGTTACTGTGACTGGATTACTGTGACTGGGTTACTGTGACTGGGTTACTGTTAGGGTCTGGTAACTGTGACTGGGTTACTGTGACTGGGTTACTGTTAGGGTCTGGTAGCTGTGACTGGGTTACTGTGACTGGATTACTGTGAGGGTCTGGTAACTGTGACTGGGTTACTGTGACTGGGTTACTGTGAGGGTCTGGTAGCTGTGACTGGGTTACTGTGACTGGATTACTGTGACTGGGTTACTGTGACTGGGTTACTGTGACTGGGTTACTGTGACTGGGTTACTGTTAGGGTCTGGTAACTGTGACTGGGTTACTGTTAGGGTCTGGTTACTGTGACTGGGTTACTGTTAGGGTCTGGTAACTGTGACTGGGTTACTGTGACTGGATTACTGTTAGGGTCTGGTAACTGTGACTGGGTTACTGTTAGGGTCTGGTAGCTGTGACTGGGTTACTGTGACTGGGTTACTGTTAGGGTCTGGTTACTGTGACTGGGTTACTGTGACTGGGTTACTGTGACTGGGTTACTGTGACTGGTTTACTCTTTGGGTTCGCTGTGTCCAGCTTCTCTGTCATAGGACCAGGTCCCACGGTGAACCTCCTTAGGTTTACGGCTTTAGGAAAGGTTCCCTTCCATTTTGTCCCACCTCTCCTTCAACCCAAAACACTCTTGGTAATCTCTCCTCCTTTCGATCCTGTAAGATATTCAATAATGTAGTTGCTTGTTTTACATGTTCTTATGGCTGCAGGGGCAGTATTGAGTAGATACTGATACTGATAAAAGGTGACCAGAGGTGCCCAGCGTAAACGGGCTGCTCCTCAGTCCCAGTTGCTAATATATGCATATTATTATTAGTATTGGATAGAAAACACTCTGAAGTTTCTAAAACTGTTTGAATGATGTCTGTCAGTATAACAGAACAGTATAACGATTTTCAACCCAGCCTCTATTGAATACACAGTGGGATATTAGTTATGTTGCACTTCCTAATGCTTCCACTAGATGTCAACCGCCTTTAGAAATGGGTTTAAGGATTCTGCTGTGAAGTGGGGGCTCATACGGGCTGCTGGAGCCAGGTGTCTGGCAGATTGCCACAGGCTCTGAGGCGCGGTCACGAGAGAGTTAGATCTCGTTCCATTGATTTTCTACAGACATAGGAATTCTCCGGTTGGAACATTATTGACTTTTTATGTTAAAAACATCCTAAAGATTGATTCTATACTTAGTTTGACAAGTTTCTACGGACAGTAACGGAACTTTTTGACATTTCGTCTGCAACTAGGGAACGCGCTTCATGTCTTTAGATTTGTTTACCAAACGTGCTAACAAAATAAGCTCTTTGGACATAAATGATGGACATTATCGAACTAAACATTTAATGTGGAACTGGGACTCCTGGGAGTGCATTCTGATGAAGATCATCAAAGGTATGTGAATATTTATAATGCTATTTCTGACTAATGTTGACTACCCGATATGGCGGGTATCTTTTTGGCTGCTTTGTTTTCTGAAAGCTGTACTCAGATTATTGCATGGTTTGCTCTTTCGGTAAAGTTTTTTTGAAATCTGACACAGCGGTTGCATTAAGGACAAGTGTATATATATTTCCATGTCTAACAATTGTATTTTCATCGACATTTATAATGAGTATGTCTGTAAAATTATGTGGCTCTCTGCAATATCACCAGATGTTTTTGGATCTAGTGAACGTAGTAATGCGCCAATGTATACTGAGATTTTTTAAATATAAATATGCACTTTATTGAACAAAACATATATGTATTCTGTAACACGAAGTCCTATGAGTGTCATCTGATGAAGATCATCAAAGGTTAGTGATGAATTTTATCTCTATTTGTGCTTTTTGTGACTCCTCTCCTTCCCTGGAAAAATGGCAGAATTTTGCTGTGACTTGGCGGTGACCTAACATAATCGTTTGTGGTGCTTTCGCTGTAAAGCCTATTTCAAATCGGACACTTTGGTGGGATTAACAACAAGATTACTTTTAAAATTGTAAAAGTAGTGTACTATAAAGGGAACATGATGCATTTCTTAAGATACCGTACAGCTACAGGACTATACCATACCATACTCTCACAGTCAGGTATCTTCCTACAGCTCTGGGGATCAGTATGAAAGCTGAACTGAGCCAAGCAAAGTTGTACTGTACTGATCTGATCTGAGTTGCTGGAACCGTGCTGGATGATAGAGAAAGGAAAATATTTGAGTCATCAGTACAGTTACTAGTTAATTCATTAGTACAGTTATTTGTTATTTAATTAGTTAATTAGTTAATTAAGTAATTAGTTATTAGGGTCTGCTCAATATTGGGAAACGGGTATAAAAGCTCCTTTTCCTTCTCCTCTCCTCTCCTCTCCTCTCCTCTCCTCTCCTCTCCTCTCCTCTCCTCTCCTCTCCTCTCCTCTCCTCTCCTCTCCTCTCCTCTCCTCTCCTCTCCTCTGCTCTGCTCTGCTCTGCTCTCCCCTCCCCTCCCCTCCCCTCCCCTCCCCTCTCCTCTCCTCCCCTCCCGTTCGCTCTCCTCACTTCTCCCCTTCCCTCCACTCCTCTCCTCTCTTCTCCCCTTCCCTCCACTACTCTCCTCTCCCTTCCCTTCAAACTAATTGACTTTCATTTGTCTTCTTCGCCCTCCTCTACTGTCGTGTACCTTTTGAATTCATCAGTCGTAGCAAGTTGTCAATTAAAAAGGCATCACCCACTAAAACTGATGGCTGACTTCATGTTAATTAATATCTAGGCTTTATGATGTGTGATACTGGCCCCAGTACAGCCCTTTGGTGTGTGATGACCATTTAACAAATTACACCTTATTCCCTATTCCCATAGGGCTCTGGTAAAAAGTAGTGCACTATATAGGGAATATGGTGCCTTTTGGGATGCGGACAAAGCCACATTGAGGAATCTAAGACCTAATGATGCTCGTCTGTTGAAATGAAGACAGATGCTGAAATGGCCTTAAAGGGAGAGTTCTGGACTGATTTCCTAATCCCGCCTCACACCCTACTGGCTCTCTGTCCGACTCGACTCCCACTCGTTACAGCGAGAACTGGCCCCAAAACAAACCCTTGTCCAGCAATGTTATTTTAGGCATAAGGTATGTAGCTCACTTGCCATCCATGGTCCTAGCTATTTATCCGCCTTATAGGCAATATCAAAATCTGCAACAAAAAAAAAGGTAAAATTACCAGAGACATTTAATTGGGCCATTATATTAAACTGTCTGTATTACTGGGATATATCAGTCAATATGATAGATGTAGCTTGGAGAGGAAAGAGTTGGATAGACTTGCACTTTCTCTTGAGCTATTTTAATAGCCTGCCTTTTAGGAGTGGGGAAGATTTTCAGACAGAGACTAATATGGGTGATCAATATTTATTTCTAGCCAATGCAGTAAACTACAGGAAGCACATTTCTACTTAACTGTACTGTGCTTCTACGTCCATGCATAGGCTATAGCCTACTCTATTTAATTGAGATCACACTCGCACCTGATCTCGCACCTCTGGCTACTGATCCGGATGCAGCAGGAATATTGACAGCGAGCTACACTTGCACTTTATCTTGAGCTACGTTTTGCATGTAAGATATATATCCTACCTTTTAGGAGGACGATTAGCATGTAGGATATATTCTACATTTTAGGAAAACGATTAGCATACAGGATATATCATACCTTTTAGGAGGACGATTAGCATATAGGATATATCCTACCCTTTAGGTGGACGATTAGCATATAGGATACAGTATATCCTATCCTTTTGGACTAAAATGTAGCTTTTTGGCCATCAAGGAAAACACTATCTGTCTTTGGTGGAAACCCAACAACTCTCATCACCCCGAGAACACCATCCCCACAGTGAAGCATGGTGGTGGCAGCATCATGCTGTGGGGATGTTTTTCATCTGCAGGGACTGGGAAACTGGTCAGAATTTACGAAATGATGGATGGCGCTAAATACAGGGAAAGTCTTGAAGGAAATCTGTTTCAGTCTTCAAGAGATTTGAGACTGGGACGCAGGTTCACCTTCCAGCAGGACAATGACCCTAAGCATACTGCTAAAACAATACTTGAGTGGTTTAAGGGGGAACATTTAAATGTCTTGGAATGGCCTAGTCAAAGCCCAGACCTCAATCCAGTTGAGAATCTGTGGTTTGACTTAAAGATTGCTGTACACCAGCAGAACCCATCCAACTTGAAGGAGCTGGAGCAGTTTTGCCTTGAAGAATGGGCAAAAATCCCAGTGGCTAGATGTGCCAATGGGCCAGTGGCTAGATGTGCCAAGCTTATAGAGACATAACCCAAGAGACTTGCAGCTGTAATTGCTGCAAAAAGAGGCTCTACAAAGCATTGACTTTGTAAGGGAATTCCTCCCTCAAATGGACAAAAATGAATGGGAAACCATTGGCATAGTACAAACCATGTACACGATGGACAATACCACCCAAATCAGCGTTGATTCATGCAAAATGTTTTGCAAATGCCATATGGCAATTGCCAATTGTAACACTTCAAAAAATCCAACAGGTGGCGTGTGCGCTCCACCTTGGTTTTTCATATAGGAAATGGACCCCAAGTCAACATCCAAAAGCCAAATTTTGAAAAAATTAATTTTTGGTCAAAAACTTATCACCCCTTAAAAAAGTGCTTTCTGTACCGTTTTTCGAAATTCTTTTGCTTTTTTTTGTCAATTACACATGTGTAAGAACTGTATGAATATACTTTTGTCCAATTTTATTATCATTATTTTTTTTATTTTTTTTTTACTTGCGCATTATTGCATGTGTCATAAAAAACTTCACACACCACTAAAAAAGTGCTTTCTGGACCGTTTTTCGAAATTCTTTAGAATTTTGTGTCAATTGCACACGTATAAGAACTGTATCAACATACTTTAGTCATATTTTATTATCATTATTTTTTTTTTTTTTTTTTACTTGTGCATAAGGCATATGTTTTGTGGGGGCCAAATGTCACAAGAAATTTGACATGCTCAAAAATCCTGCAGAAATGCAAATTTGACTGGCCTGATGAACTCGGGATGGCCGGGCAGTGATTGTTGCTCCTTTCAATCACTCGTGGTGTTGATTTCATCATGTCCATTTGTTTATGTTTTCTCACTTTTGCAAAGTCACTGTGCATTTGCAATATGGTTAACTGGGCATTCACCATCACGAATTTGTCATGCTATTAAAATCGTGCAGGAATGCCAAATTGACTGGCCCGATGAACTCGGAATGGCTGGGCAGTGATTCTGGTACCTCTCCATCGCTCGTTTGGGTTGATTTCAGAATGTCACTTTTGGTGATGGTACCTCACTGTTAAAACATATTGCAAATGTTTTCTCACTTTTGCAAAGTCACTGAAAATCGTGCAGGAATGCAAAATTGACTGTCCCGATGAACTCGGGATAGCTGGGCAGTGATTCTGGTACCTCTCCATCGCTCGTTAGGGTTGATTTCAGAATGTCCATTTGTTGATGTTTTCTCACTCTTGCAAAGTCACTGTGCATTTGCAATATGGTTAACTGGGCATTCACCATCCCGAATTTGTCATGCTATAAAAATCGTGCAGGAATGCCAAATTGACTGGCCCGATGAACTCGGGATGTCTGGGCAGTGATTCTGGTACCTCTCCATCGCTCGTTAGGGTTGATTTCAGAATGTCACTTTTGGTGATGGTACCTCACCGCTTAAACATATTGCAAATGGACAAGAGTCACCTGCAAGTCACCGTCCATCAGTCAATTTGATATCATTCTGACACCAAACTGATACAAACTGACACCAAACCCACTTTTCCCAACTCGTTTAGGAGCCAAGCATCACATACTTCAGAGCTGGCCCAAAATTCACAACGGCTTCGGTTCAAACCATAAAAAAAAACATAAAACACGTAGTTATGTTCTAGCTGCGGGTCCATTTCTTGTGTTATGTGTAGGCCTAGCTGAGGCGACCCCGAATCCCAAGTTTCGGCTCGATAGGTCATTTGGTGTCCGAGTAAAACCCTAATTGGTGCTGAAAATCCACTTTTTTCAATTACTTGCTACGGGGTCCTTGAATGAGCTATCGGACAGAAACGTTGGGTTCTGTCTCTATGGGCCGAGACGGTCACAATGCACCTAGTCTTGTGACTCTGGGACATTTCTAAATGTCGCCATTTTCGTAATGGTCAAAATGAATTGAAGTCATTGCAAATGTTCGAGGCTGTTTCTCGGTCCGAGAACCTTCTAGATCGCCGTAACTCACCACGCACTATCTACCTGAGGTCTAGAACAGGATTCTAAAGTTTCGGAACTCTAGGTCTGACGGTTCTTTAAAAGTTCCAACAAGGTTAAAAATATTGCAAATGAACAAAAGTCAACTAGCAAGTCAGTGTTCATCAGTCAATTAGACGTCATTCTGACACTAAACTGATACCAATTGACACCAAACCCACTTTTTCCAACTCATTTAGAAGCCAACTATCACATATGTCAGAGCAGGCCCATAATTCACAGCGCCTTTAGTTTAAAACATAATAAAAACGTAAAACACATAGTTACGTTCTAGCTGCGGGTCCAGTTCGGACATTATGTGTAGTCCTATGTGAGGCGACCCCGAATCCCGAGTTTCGGCTCGATAGGTCATTTGATGTCCGAGTAAAACCCTAATTGGTGCTGAAAATCCACTTTTTTCCATGCCTTGCTATGGGGTCCTTGAATGAGCTATCGGACAGAAACGTTGGGGTCCGTGTCTATGGGCCGAGCCGGTTTCAATGCACCTAGTCTTGTGTCTCAGACTTTTCTAAATGTCGCCATTTTAGTAATGGTCAAAATGAATTGAAGTCATTGCAAATGTACGAGGCTGTTTCTCGGTCCGAGAACCTTCTAGAGCCACCTAACTCACCACGCACATCGACCTGAGGTCTAGAACAGGATTCTAAAGTTTCGGAACTCTAGGTCTGACGGTTCTTTTTTAGCTCGAACAAAGCTAACTATTGGAGGCAGTGTCAGTCTCTATGCACCCCAATACGTCCCTCCATCCAAGTTGTGTATCTGTGTGATTTAGTTTTCCTTTGAATTTTTATGGGAAAAATTACTGATTTACAGTTCACGGGGGTTGCCTAATCACACATATGAAGTTTTGGACAGATCTGATTTTTTTAACCCTTCCAAACAGCCCCTGAGACACCAATTATGGCACTTCCGGTTGGCACAGGATGCTATAAGTACACACATGTCTTGATTGACATAGACACTTACAGAATCCTGAGTTTTAAGTCTTTACGTTGAGAATCTACTGATCTACACAGGGTTGAAGGCAGAGTCATTTTCACCTTTGCTGGTGATGTCCATCCAAATACCTTTTGGGTGAATTTAACCACTTCCGGTTGCTCCAGGAAGCTTAGAATCGACACAGGTAGACCTCATAGTGGTCTGATGGACTGTCATAGAAGACAGGTTCATAAGGCATTCATAACCCACATAGGCTTCAGGTTGAATTTCGAGGTGAAGCCAATGTATTTCTATGGGGAGAGAAGTCAATGCAAACTGTTTTTATGTAAACACCTTCTTTTAACTGTGAAGGGTTAATGTCACATGGTCAAGGTTAGGCTTGCACAGATCGGGAGGACCTTAGGAACAGTCCTGTGTTTGAATTGTCCTTCTAAACCTAACGGTTCCGCCGCTGTCACCCAAAATCAAATGACGTTCTGGTGCAGGCTTCATATTGGGCCTACTTTTCTCATGGTCGCTGCGCTTAGACCGAGCGAGCTACGGTCAGGCGGGATATCTTGTTGAACTCGGCACGGCCTTGGGATTATGTTTATGCCATTGCCTGCGCTGTGTGTCTTTAAACACCACGCTTTGTCACTCCATCCTTGTGTGTGTGTGTGAGAGCTTTTCTTTGACATCTGTTGGGAGAAATGACTGATTTTACATTTCAGGAGGGTTGCCTAATCACACATATGAAGTTTTGAAAAGATCTGACCTTTTTAACCCTTGGATACAGCCACTATGACACCATTTAAGGCACTTTCTGTTGGCACAGGAAGCTATAAATAAACTCATATCCTCATTGGGGTTAAGAACTGAGTTATTTACGGAGGGTTTAGTGAGTGTGTGTTATTTCAGAAAATCATAGAAAATCACAGAAATCTCGCAGAGCTCCGCAGCACACTTTAAAAATATTCGTATGAACACCCTGCAACTGGATCTGTAACTGTTGAAAAAAAAACACCTATATCTGAACATCACAAATCTGTCATCGTACAATTTCTCTTAAATGACGATAGATAAATGGCTGATTTTTTTGTTATTGACACCGGAGGCTCCTTGACTTTGACGTGAAGTGAAAAAATAATTTCTCTATTTTCATTTTGGACCTTTAATCCCAGAAAAATGGCCATAACTCAAAAACCGTTGAGGCCTAGACGCCATCTTGTTCGGGGCCAACTGCTCATTATGCCAAACCTATGCTCACCAAGTTTTGGCTTCAAAATATTTTCAGTTTTCGAGATAAGACCCGTCGTGATTCGTGATGTTTTGTCAAATTGCAGTATGATTGCTTATGCCCTCTTGTGGGATTTTCCGGGATAGAGGAAAAATGACCAATATTTGATTATTTTATAAAACGAAAACCGAATGTCCGACAAAGTTCATTTGATGACTTCCCGGTAGGTCTGGCCCTGCCGCTCGGCCCGACGCCGTCCCCGAATTTAAAAAATGTTTTCGGACGTCTAGTAAGGGAAGGTACATTTGCAATATTGACTTTTTCACTAACATACGGAAAATGTCGAAATGTTCCCTTACGGTATGGAAGGGGTGAACACTCAAGTTTTCAGTTTTTTTTTGTCTTATTTCTTGTTTGTTTCACAATAAAATATATTTTGCGTCTTCAAAGTGGTAGGGATGTTGTGTAAATCAAATGATACAAACCCCCCAAAAATCCATTTTAGGATTGTAAGGTAACAAAATAGGAAAAATGCCAAGGGGGTGAATACTTTCGCAAGCCACTGTATAGGATATGTCCTACCTATTAGGAGGACGATTAGCATATAGGATATATCCTACCTTTTAGGGGGACGATTAGCATGTAGGATATATACTACCTTTTAAGAGGACGATTACCATATAGGAAATATAGCCTACCTTTTAGGAGGACGATTTGAAGGCGGAGACATGTAAATGGTTAATCAATACTTATGGAAAATGAAAAGGTGCAACGGTCGCTCACCATAGTAGCCTAACCTACGTGCGCGTTGTGCCTTTTCAATGATGCTTAATTTTTTTGGGGTTGTGCGCCGTCTACTTCTTTCCGTTATCACTAGTTATTTACAGACACTGCAGTAAACTACATTCTAGTCATATTAAGTTAGTTTCTTTGGAAAGATAACTGCTACGTGATTCTCCGCCCATGTAGGCAGCCTAAACTATTTCATTGAGACCGGACAAACTAGGGTGCGCAAGATCGCACACGCACCAACTAAGATAGAATGGTAGGCCACTGATGTTGAAGTAACGAATTCTGAGAGTGTGTGAATAATGCGACAAAGATGTCCTTTTAATACAACCGGTAGGCTAATGCTAACGCTAATGCTCACGCTAATGCTCACGCTAACGCTAATGCTAACGCTCACGGTAACGCTAATGCTAACGCTAATGTTCACGCTAACGCTAATGCTAACGCTAATGTTCACGCTAACGCTAATGCTAACGCTAACGCTAATGCTAACGCTAACGCTAATGCCTACCAATCAGAAAGACGACCGTTTCCAAATAATTTGCTGTTTCCGTCCCTAACTTCCTTCATACTGGACTCAGAGATATTTAAACATGGTACCCACACGTTCATCTGACTCTGGAAGCTATGGTACCTAGTCAATGTGCGGGGGTACAGGTTAGTCGAGGTAATTTAGGCAGGGGTGAAGTGACTATGAATAGATAATAAACAGGGAGAAGCAAAAAACAAAGGAGGGGGGTTCAATGGAAATAATTGTTCAGCAGTCTTTTGGCTTGGGGGTAGAAGCTGTTCAGCAGTATTTTGGCTTGAGGGTAGAAGCTGTTCAGCAGTCTTTTGGCTTGAGGGTAGAAGCTGTTCATCAGTCTGATGGCTTGGGGGAAGAATCTGTTCAGCAGTCTGATGGCTTGGGGGTAGAAGCTGTTCAACAGTCTGA
Organism: Oncorhynchus masou masou; assembly: GCF_036934945.1. NCBI lineage: Eukaryota > Metazoa > Chordata > Actinopteri > Salmoniformes > Salmonidae > Oncorhynchus > Oncorhynchus masou. The sequence goes on from NC_088242.1 coordinate 4,190,403, forward strand.
TGGCTTGGGGGTAGAAGCTGTTCAGCAGTCTGATGGCTTGGGGTAGAAGCTGTTCAGCAGTCTGATGGCTTGGGGTAGAAGCTGTTCAGCAGTCTGATGGCTTGGGGTAGAAGCTGTTCAGCAGTCTGATGGCTTGGGGTAGAAGCTGTTCAGCAATCTTTTAGCTTGGGGGTAGAAGCTGTTCAGCAGTCTTTTGGCTTGGGGTAGAAGCTGTTCAGTAGTCTTTTGGCTAGGGTGTAGAAGCCGTTCAGCAGTGTTGATACCATCAACACCACATGCCGTTTTGGGTTGGAGGGTTTGTATTGTGTCCTGTAGCTCATACAAGGTAATTGGAGAATCCAGTGGGTTCTGGTAGTCTTTAATAGTTGATTCTAAGATTTGTATTTGATCACGTATAGGTTTTTGCTGTTTGTTCTTTGTTATAGAGCCAAAAGATTGAAGAGGTAGTTTACCATACATTTCCAGTTTGGATAGATAATTGTTTGTGTTGTTGTTTGTTTAGTGTTTTCCAATTTTTCCAGAAGTGGTTAGAGTCTATAGATTCTTCAATGACATTGAGCTGATTTCTGACTTGCTGTTCCTTCTTTTTCCGTAGTGTATTTCTGTATTGTTTTAGTGATTCACCATAGTGAAGGCGTAGCTTCAGGTTTTCTGGGTCTCAATGTTTTTGGTTGGACAGGTTTCTCAATTTCTTTCTTAGATTTTTGCTTTCTTCATCAAACCATTTGTCATTGTTGTTAATTTTCTTTGGTTTTCTATTTTAGATTTTTTAGATTTTATAGGGAAATTGAGAGGTCAATTATACTGTTACGATTTTCTTCTGACAAGTTTACACCTTCACTATTACAGTGGAACGTTTCACCCAGGAAATTGTCTAAAAGGGATTGAATTTGTTGCCTAATTTTTGGGGGGTAGGTTTCCAAACTGCATTCCTTCCATCTATAGCATGTCTTAATGTTACTCAGTTCCTTTGGCTTTGATGCCTCATGATTGAGTATTGCTCTGTTCAGGTTAATTGCGATTTTGCTGTGGTTTGAATGAGGTGTCAGTGGGCTGACTGTGAACGCTCTGAGAGACTCTGGGTTGAGGTCAGTGATAAAGTAGTCTACAGTACTACTGCCAAGAGATGAGCTATAGGTGTACCTACCATCGGAGTCCCCTCGAAGACTATCATTGACTATGTACACACCCAGCGTGCGACAGAGCTGCAGGAGTTGTGACCTGTTTTTGTTGGTTATGTTGTCATAGTTGTGCCTAGGGGGGCATATGTGGGAGGGAATGCTGTCACCTGCAGGCAGGTGTTTGTCCCCCTGTGTGCTGAGGGTGTCAGGTTCTGGAATTTAGGTCACCACAGACTAGTACATGTCCCTGGGCCTGGAAATGATTGATTTCCCCCTCCAGGATGGAGAAACTGTCTTCATTAAAGTATGGGGATTCTAGTGGGGGGATATAAGTAGCACACAGGACATTTTTCTCTGTTAAGATAATTTCCTTTTGAATTTCTAGCCAAATGTAAAATGTTCCTGTTTTGATTCATTTGATGGAGCGAGTTAAGTCTGCTCTATACCAAATTAACATACCCCCTGAGTCCCTTCCCTGTTTCACACCTGGTCATTTGGTGGATGGGACTACCAGCTCTCTGTAACCTAGAGAGCAACCAGTGGGTCCGTCTCCTCTATACCAGGTTTCTTGCAGGATGACAATACTCTCAATGCTCTCTCTCTCTCTCTCTCACTCTCTCTCTCTCTCTCTCTCTCTCTCTCTCTCTCTCTCTCTCTTCCTTTCCTATCTCTCTCCTCCATTCTGACACTCTCTCTCTGCTCCTTTCCTACCCTCTCACTCTCTCCTCCTTTCCTATCCTCTCTCTCTCTCCTCAATTCCTACCCTCCCTCTCTCTCCTCCTTTCCTACCCTCCCTCTCTCTCTCCTCCATTCCTACCCTCTCTCTCTCTCCTCCATTCCTACACTCCCTCTCTCTCCTCTGTTCCTACCCTCTACTCCGTTCCTACCCACTCTCTCTCCTCCATTCCTACCCTCTCTTTCTCTCCTCCGTTCCTACCCCCTCTCTCTCTCCTCCGATCCTACCCTGTCTCTCCTCCGTTCCTACCCCCTCTCTCTCTCCTCCATTCCTACCCTCTCTCTCTCCTACGTTCCTACCCACTATCTCTCTCCTCCGTTCCTAACCTCTCTCTCTCCTCCATTCCTACCCTCTCTCTCTCTCCTCCATTCCTACCCTCTCTCTCCTCCATTCCTAACATCTCTCTACTCCATTCCTACCCTCTCTCTCTCTCCTCCATTCCTACCCTCTCTCTCTCTCCTCCGTTCCTACCCTCTCTCTCTCTCCTCCATTCCTACCCTCTCTCTCTCTCCTCCATTCCTAACATCTCTCTCCTCCGTTCCTACCCCGTCTCTCTCTCCTCCGATCCTACCCTGTCTCTCCTACATTCCTACCCTCTCTCTACTCTGTTCCTACCCTCTCCTCCATTCCTGACCTCTCTCTCCTCCGTTCCTACCCTCTCTCTCTCCTCCATTCCTACCCTCTCTCTCTCTCCTCCGTTCCTACCCTCTCTCTCTCCTCCATTCCTACCCTCTCTCTCTCTCCTCCGTTCCTACCCTCTCTCTCTCTCCTCCATTCCTACCCTCTCTCTCTCTCCTCCGTTCCTACCCTCTCTCTCTCTCCTCCATTCCTACCCTCTCTCTCTCTCCTCCATTCCTAACATCTCTCTCCTCCGTTCCTACCCCGTCTCTCTCTCCTCCGATCCTACCCTGTCTCTCCTACATTCCTACCCTCTCTCTACTCTGTTCCTACCCTCTCCTCCATTCCTAACCTATCTTTCCTCCGTTCCTACCCTCTCACTCTCTCCTCCTTTCCTATCCTCTCTCTCTCTCCTTAATTCCTACCCTCCCTCTCTCTCCTCCTTTCCTACCCTCCCTCTCTCTCTCCTCCATTCCTACCCTCTCTCTCTCTCTCCTCCATTCCTACACTCCCTCTCTCTCCTCTGTTCCTACCCTCTACTCCGTTCCTACCCACTCTCTCTCCTCCATTCCTACCCTCTCTCTCTCTCCTCCGTTCCTACCCCCTCTCTCTCTCCTCCGATCCTACCCTGTCTCTCCTCCGTTCCTACCCCCTCTCTCTCTCCTCCATTCATACCCTCTCTCTCTCCTACGTTCCTACCCACTATCTCTCTCCTCCGTTCCTAACCTCTCTCTCTCCTCCATTCCTACCCTCTCTCTCTCTCCTCCATTCCTACCCTCTCTCTCTCTCCTCCATTACTAACATCTCTCTCCTCCATTCCTACCCTCTCTCTCTCTCCTCCATTCCTACCCTCTCTCTCTCTCCTCCGTTCCTACCCTCTCTCTCTCTCCTCCATTCCTACCCTCTCTCTCTCTCCTCCATTCCTAACATCTCTCTCCTCCGTTCCTACCCCGTCTCTCTCTCCTCCGATCCTACCCTGTCTCTCCTACATTCCTACCCTCTCTCTACTCTGTTCCTACCCTCTCCTCCGTTCCTAACCTCTCTCTCCTCCGTTCCTACCCTCTCTCTCTCCTCCGTTCCTAACCTATCTATCCTCCGTTCCTACCCTCTCTCTCCTCAGTTCCTACCCTCTCTCTCCTCTGTTCCTACCCACTATCTCTCTCCTCCATTCCTAACCTCTCTCTCTCTCTCCTCCATTCCCACCCTCTCTGTCCTCAGTTTCTACCCACTCTCTCTCCTCCGTTCCTACCCTCCCTCTCTCTCTCCTCTGTTCCTACCCTCTCTCTCTCTCCTCCATTCCTACACTCTCTCTCCTCAGTTCCTACACTCTCTCTCCTCCGTTTCTACCCTGTCTCTCTCCTCCGTTCCTACCCTCCCTCTCTCTCTCCTCCGTTACTACCTTCTCTCACTTTCCTCCATTCCTACCCTCTCTCTCCTCCGTTCCTAACCTCTCTCTCCTCCGTTCCTACCCCCTCTCTCTCTCTCTCTCCTCCATTCCTACCCTCTCTCTCCTCAGTTCCTACCCTCTCTCTCCTCCGTTTCTACCCACTCTCTCTCCTCCGTTCCTACCCTCCCTCTCTCTCTCCTCCATTCCTACCCTCTCTCTTTCTCCTCCGTTCCTACCCGCTCTCTCTCTCCTCCGATCCTACCCTGTCTCTCCTACGTTCCTACCCTCTCTCTCCTCTGTTCCTACCCTCTCCTCCGTTCCTACCCACTATCTCTCTCCTCCGTTCCTACCCTCTCTCTCTCCTCCGTTCCTACCCTCTCTCTCTCTCCTCCATTCCTACTCTCTCTCTCCTCCGTTCCTACCCTCACTCTCTCTCTCCCCCGATCCTACCCTGTCTCTCTCTCCTCCGTTCCTAACCTCTCTCTCCTCTGTTCCTAACCTCCCTCTCTCTCTCCTCCGTTCCTACCCTCTCTCTCTCTCCTCCGTTCCTACCCTCTCTCTCTCTCCTCCGTTACTAACCTCTCTGTCCTCCGTTCCTACCCTCTCTCTCTCTCCTCTGATCCTACCCTGTCTCTCCTATGTTCCTACCCTCTCTCTCCTCTGTTCCTACCCTCTCCTCCGTTCCTACCCACTATTTCTCTCCTCCGTTCCTACCCTCTCTCTCTCCTCCGTTCCTACCCTCTCTCTCTCCTCCATTCCTACCCTCTCTCTCCTCAGTTCCTACCCTCTCTCTCCTCCATTCCTACCCTCTCTCTCCTCAGTTCCTACCCTCTCTCTCCTCCGTTTCTACCCACTCTCTCTCCTCCATTCCTACCCTCCCTCTCTCTCTCTCCTCAGTTCCTACCCTCTCTCTCCTCCGTTTCTACCCACTCTCTCTCCTCCATTCCTACCCTCCCACTCTCTCTCCTCCATTCTTAACATCTCTCTCCTCCATTCCTAACCCCTCTCTCCTCCGATCCTACCCTCTCTCTCCTCCGTTCCTACCCTCTCTCTCTCTCTCCTCCATTTCTAACCCCTCTCTCCTCCGATCCTACCCTGTCTCTCCTACGTTCCTACCCTCTCTCATCCCTTTTCTCTTACTATTATCAGTGTGCGCTCCCCATTCTTCACGTTTGAAAAAGATACCCTGTAGCAGTATTTTGCAGCATCCATTTTCTCTGAATATGAATTGCCAATCTGGGGCATGGGGCATGTTATGCTGTCTCCGTGAATGTATTAGCGTTCATGAACCAACTTGAAGTAGCAGAAACACAACCGTTAAATAGACTGATGTTCTATTCATGTAATACCCACCAGAACATGTCATCGTTGCTGAAGCAGATTTAACTTGTCTCGTTTACATTGTTAGGTGGATGCTCTTGACTGGTGGGACTCAGCATGGGCTGTTTTGTCAGCCAGAGACTACAGGGACTCGGCAGAGGGTGTTTTGTCAGCTAGAAACTACAGGGACTCAGTATAGGGTGTTTTGTCAGCCAGAGACTACAGGGACTCGGCATAGGGTGTTTTGTCAGCTAGAAACTACAGGGACTCAGTATAGGGTGTTTTGTCAGCCAGAGACTACAGGGACTCGGCATAGGGTGTTTTGTCAGCCAGAGACTACAGGGACTCGGCATAGGGTGTTTTGTCAGCTAGAAACTACAGGGACTCGGCATAGGGTGTTTTGTCAGCCAGAGACTACAGGGACTTGGCATAGGGTGTTTTGTCAGCTAGAAACTACAGGGACTCAGTATAGGGTGTTTTGTCAGCTAGAGACTACAGGGACTCAGTATAGGGTGTTTTGTCAGCTAGAAACTACAGGGACTCGGCATAGGGTGTTTTGTCAGCTAGAGACTACAGGGACTCGGCATAGGGTGTTTTGTCAGCTAGAAACTACAGGGACTCGGCATAGGGTGTTTTGTCAGCTAGAGACTACAGGGACTCGGCATAGGGTGTTTTGTCAGCTAGAAACTACAGGGACTCGGCATAGGGTGTTTTGTCAGCTAGAAACTACAGGGACTCGGCATAGGGTGTTTTGTCAGCTAGAAACTACAGGGACTCAGTATAGGGTGTTTTGTCAGCCAGAGACTACAGGGACTCGGCATAGGGTGTTTTGTCAGCTAGAAACTACAGGGACTCGGCATAGGGTGTTTTGTCAGCTAGAGACTACAGGGACTCAGCATAGGGTGTTTTGTCAGCCAGAGACTACAGGGACTCGGCATAGGGTGTTTTGTCAGCTAGAGACTACAGGGACTCGGCATAGGGTGTTTTGTCAGCTAGAAACTACATGGACTCGGCATAGGGTGTTTTGTCAGCTAGAAACTACAGGGACTCGGAATAGGGTGTTTTGTCAGCTAGAAACTACATGGACTCGGCATAGGGTGTTTTGTCAGCTAGAAACTACAGGGACTCGGCATAGGGTGTTTTGTCAGCTAGAAACTACAGTGACTCGGCATAGGGTGTTTTGTCAGCTAGAAACTACAGGGACTCGGCATAGGGTGTTTTGTCAGCTAGAGACTACAGTGACTCGGCATAGGGTGTTTTGTCAGCTAGAAACTACAGGGACTCGGCATAGGGTGTTTTGTCAGCTAGAGACTACAGGGACTCGGCATAGGGTGTTTTGTCAGCTAGAAACTACAGTGACTCGGTATAGGGTGTTTTGTCAGCTAGAAACTACAGGGACTCGGCATAGGGTGTTTTGTAAGCAAGAGACTACAGGGACTCAGCATGGGCTGTTTTGTCAGCGGGAGACTACAGGGACTCAGCATGGGCTGTTTTGTCAGCAGGAGACTACAGGGACTCAGCATGGGCTGTTTTGTCAGCAGGAGACGACAGGGACTCAGCATTGGGCTGTTTTGTCAGCAGGAGACGACAGGGACTCAGCATGGGCTGTTTTGTCAGCAGGAGACTACAGGGACTCAGCATGGGCTGTTTTGTCAGCAGGAGACGGCAGGGACTCAGCATGGGCTGTTTTGTCAGCAGGAGACGACAGGGACTCAGCATGGGCTGTTTTGTCAGCAGGAGACTACAGGGACTCAGCATGGGCTGTTTTGTCAGCAGGAGACGACAGGGACTCAGCATGGGCTGTTTTGTCAGCAGGAGACGACAGGGACTCAGCATGGGCTGTTTTGTCAGCAGGAGACGACAGGGACTCAGCATGGGCTGTTTTGTCAGCAGGAGACGACAGGGACTCAGCATGGGCTGTTTTGTCAGCAGGAGACGACAGGCACTCAGCATGGGCTGTTTTGTCAGCAGGAGACGACAGGGACTCAGCATGGGCTGTTTTGTCAGCAGGAGACGACAGGGACTCAGCATGGGCTGTTTTGTCAGCAGGAGACGACAGGGACTCAGCATGGGCTGTTTTGTCAGCAGGAGACGACAGGGACTCAGCATGGGCTGTTTTGTCAGCAGGAGACGACAGGGACTCAGCATGGGCTGTTTTGTCAGCAGGAGATGACAGGGACTGCCCAGGTATTGCTGTGCTTCAGACACACAGAGTCCTATTATTTTGCATATGTTATTGTAGGGTAATGTTGGTGGATGACATGTCTGTATGTGTGCCACATGTCTCTGTGATTGTCAACCCCACTTATGTGGCACACGGACGGAAACATTTAATCTCTAAAGCACTTTGTGACAGCTGCTGATGTAAAAAGGGCTTCGTAAAATACATTTGATTGATTGATTGAAGAATACCAATGGTACATATCATGACGCACACCCAATGACGGCTAGACAGAACTGCAATTTTCTTTTTAATGCATTTGAGTGTTGCGTACTCTCCTTATATAACCTTCCATATATACAACACTCTCCTTATATAACCTGCCATATATATATATATATATATATATATATATATATATATATATATATATATATATACAACACTCTCCTTATATAACCTGCCATATATATATATATATATAACACTCTCCTTATATAACCTGCCATATATATATAAAACTCTCTTTATATAACCTGCCATATATACAACACTCTCCTTATATAACCTGCCATATATATATATATAACACTCTCCTTATATATAACCTGCCATATATATACAACACTCTCCTTATATAACCTGCCATATATATATATAACAGACACTGCTGCATTACTCATTTAATCTTCAATCATAATTCACAGATTTGACAGAAAACATTAGCAAACATTATCCTAATGTATTTTTTTTAAATATAGTTTAGTAGTTACTTATCGCTGCTTTGTTACTGTAGCCTCTGCCGACTTCAGGATGAGTCTTTCAGCTTAATGTTGTATTATTTTGTAAAGAACCCACACACTGGCGTGGTAGCTATGTAACACTGAGTCTTTCTTTCCGCGTTAGGTAACGTCACAGAGTGTGAAGATGAAGGCAGTGAGTCAATGTTCTCTGAGAGAGTGGTAAATTTAGTTCAGTTTCAATGTGTGGGTGTTCAACACCCCCTCTCTCTCTCTCTCTCTCTCTCTCTCTCTCTGTCTCTCTCTGCCTCTCCCTCTCTCTGCCTCTCCCTCTCTCTCCCTCTCTCTCTCTCTCTCTCTCCCTCTCCCTCTCTCTGCTTCTCCCTCTCTCTGCCTCTCTCTGCTGAGACTGTGGTCTGAGTATAGACCCCACACACAGAGACGACAGACAGACGGACGGACAGTCAGGTGTATGAAAGCTTGGAGCTTGTAGACTTTTAAGCAGAGAACACATGCAAAAGACCAGACGACAGTCGGCCAATAATGGCTTTGAAGGCTTTAGAAAGACGGGATGCATCTTAAATTGCACCCTATTCCCTATATAGTGCACTTCTTTAGACCAGGGTCCATAGGGAGTAGGGTGCCATTACCCTTAGGTGCCTAGTCAACAGCAGTGTGCACTATTTTGTGTTGCTACCATCTTGTTTTCATGTTGTGTTGCTACCATGTTGTTGTCATGTGAAGTTTCTACCATGTTGTGTTGCTACCATGTTGTTGTCATGTTGTGTTGCTACCATGTTGTTGTCATGTGAAGTTTCTACCATTTTGTGTTGCTACCATGTTGTTGTCATGTTGTGTTTCTACCATGTTGTTGCCATGTTGTGTTGCTACCATGTTGTGTTGCTACCATGCTGTGTTGTCATGTGTTGTTGTCATGTTGTGTTGCTACCATGTTGTGTTTCTACCGTGTTGTTGTCATGTTGTGTTGCTACCATGCTGTGTTTCTACCGTGTTGTTGTCATGTTGTGTTGCTACCATGTTGTGTTTCTACCGTGTTGTTGTCATGTTGTGTTGCTACCATGTTGTGTTTCTACCGTGTTGTTGTCATGTTGTGTTGCTACCATGCTGTGTTGTCATGTGTTGTTGCCTTGCTAGGTTGTTGTCTTAGGTCTCTCTTTATGTAGTGTTGTGTCTCTCTTGTTGGCATGTGTATTTTGTCCTATATTTATATTGTATTTATATTTAATTTAATGTTTCAATCCCAGACCCCCGTCCCCGCAGCTCCACAACCTCCATTAAATCTATTCAGAGAAGAATCCTCCTCCTTCGTCTCAGACTACATCCCATAGTCAGAGACTAAGGACCGATGCTGGAGTAGAGAAGCAGGTACGGGTAGTCAACATTTAATAAGGAACAGACAGGAACTGCGTCAGCACGCAGGGTAACACAAACAACATACGACAATTTATCCTGAAGCGGGAAACGGAGCTTGGGAACAGACTGATATAACAGACAGATATAGGGGAGGTAATGACACAGATGATTGCGTCTAGGTGAGTCCTATATTCGCTGATGCGCGTGACGGGGGAAGACAGGCGTGCATGATGATGGAGGCAGGAGTGTGTAATGCTGGGGAGCCTGCTGCCTTCAAGCGTCAGGGAGGGAGAGCGGGAGCAGGCGTGACAGTACCTAACGGGCCGGTTGAGGCCTGGGCACTGGACCAGGCGGTAGGGGTGTAAAAGCCTGACGAACCTGCATAGGCGTGGGAGCTTGGCGATCCGGCTGAGGAGTGACAGCCTGATGATCCTGCTGGAACATGGGAGCATAGTGGGCTGGCTGAAGCGTAAAACCCTGGCGATACGGCTGAGGACTGACGTGGGAAGGGCGCCTGCCGAGCGAACCCGGGACAAGAGAACCTTTCGAGCCAGCTAGGGTGTGGAAGCCCGACGAGCTGGCTTATTAGGCACCCCCTGCTTACATCGGCGGTCACCACCAATCGGAAAGCCAGCACTCCCTGATGGATGGATGGCTTCTGTAAGGACCGACGCTTGAGAAGAGAAGCAGGTCAGGGGAGTCAACATTTAATAAGGAACAGAACGTTGTGATTCTACATCTATTGTGATTCTATATATATATATATATGTGTTTTCATGTCTTTGTTGAACACACCGTGTAAATGTTGAGAGTGCAGGGTGGGAAAAGTATGTGAACCCTTGCAGCAATTGTCTCAACCAAACATTTTCTGTAGTTGCGGATCAGACCTGCACAACAGTCAGGAGAAATTTTGGACCATTTCTCTATACAAAACTGTTTCAGGTCATTAATATTCTTGGGATGTCTGGTGTGAGTTCATGCCACAGCATCTCAATCGGGTTGAGGTCAGGACTCTGACCACTCCAGAAGGCGTATTTTCTTTTGTTGAAGCCCTTCTGTTGTTTATTTATTTCTGTGTTTTGGGGTCATTGTCCTGCTGCATCACTCAACTTCTGTTGAGCTTCAATTTGTGGACAGATAGCCTTCCTTTCTTCTTCAAAATGTCTTGATGAACTTGTGAATTCATTTTTCCGTCGATGATAGCAAGCTGTCCAGGCCCTGAGGCAGCAAAGCAGACCCAAACCATGAGGCACTGTGCCTTTTTTTATCCACACATAGTGTTGTGTGTTCCTTCCAAACAACTCATTTTTAGTGTCATCTGTCCACAGAATATTTGGCCAGTAGCTCTGTGGAACATCCAGGAGCATTTTTGCAAACCTCAGATGTACAATAATGTATTTTTTTGGACAGCAGTTGCTTCTTCCGTGGTGTCCTCCCATTAATACCATTCTTCTTAATTTTTTTTTTACGTGTTGTAGACTTGTCAACTGAGATGTTAGCATGTTCCAGAGATTTCTTTAAGTCTAGCTGACACTGTAGGATTCTTCTTAACCTCATTGAGCATTATGCGCTGTGCTCTTGCAGTCATCTTTGCAGGATGGCCACTCATAGGGAGAGTAGCAACAGTGCTGAATTTTTTTTGTCTTACCATGAACTGATGAACATCACGGCTTATAGAGATGTTTTTGTAACCCTTTTCTTAATCTTGGGTCTTCTGAGATCTCTTAGTTTCAGGTAGTTTGAGCACAATGTGTTCATCTACGGATGTGACTTAGACGAAGATCAGATCAAATTACCAATTTATGCAGAAATTCAAAAATGTAATTCCAAAGGTTCACATAGTTTTTCTTGCTGCCGTATATTGTATATATACTAAGATTTTATTGAGATTTGATGTTCCAAACATATTGCTCACTATACTGTATGTCTGCAGCAGAGAGAACAAGTATACATCAGTCATGAAAATAAAAGTTCTGGAAAAGATGGGGAACAAAGTATAGAAGAAGAAACACCAGCGTTTTGGTGCAGCCGACTAGCACCACGAAATGGAAACCTTTTTAACGTCTTGAAGCTAGGGGGCACTATTTTTATGTTTGGAAAAATAACATTCCCAAAGTAAATGGCCTGTCTCTCATGACCAGATGCTAGAATATGCATATAATTGACAGATTTTGATAGAAAACACTCTAAAGTTTCCAAAACTGTCAAAATATTAAATAACTTTCCTGTGGATTTCTGAACATAATGCGCCAAAGAAATGGAGGTATTTTGGATATAAAAATAATCTTTATGGAACAAAAGGAACATTTCTTGTGTAACTGGGAGTCTCGTGAGTGAAAGCATCTGAAGATCATCAAAGGTAATCGATTAATTTGATTGCTTTTCTGATTTTCGTGACCAAGCTACCTGATGCTAAGTGTACTTAATGTTTTGTCTTGCGATCGCTAAACTTACACAAACGCTTGGATTGCTTTCGCTGTAAAGCATAATTTCAAAATCTGAGACGACAGGTGGATTAACAAAAGGCTAAGCTGTGTTTTGCAATATTGCACTTGTGATTTCACTTGTGATTTCAAGTAAAGTGCGGACCTCTGGATCTCGGTAAAGACGGAATGCGGCCTGCGGGGCAACATGAGTTTGACACCCTTGAATTAAATGTGCAATAGAGCAGGAAAGCTCAAGGAACGGTCGTTGTACGTTAGGAATGGCCATGGTACTTTAGGAACGGTCATGATATGTTAGGTAAGGGACACCACCATGAAATGGACAAAAATGAATGACAACTTATTGGTATTGGGCGAACCATATTCACAATCGGAAACACCACTCAAATGGACAGCAGTTCATCATAACCATATTGAACATTACAAATGCCAAGTGTGCACAACCAAAAATCTCATAGGGTGTGAGCGTGTATGGGAAATGGTCACAAAGTCATGTACCAAGGGTGACATTTTCTAAAACTTTTTGTCAGTTATACATATGTAGTAACCGTTGTCTTATTTTATTGAGTTTGTCCATAAGGCCTATGTTTTGTCCATTTGCCATATATGATCATAGGAAGTCGGTTTCCGAACCCTAAAGTCAGTGAACCATGTGACAATAATTTTGCACGCCCAATTTTTCAGTTTTTGATTTGTTAAAAAAGTTTGAAATATCCAATAAATGTCGTTCTACTTCATGATTGTGTCCCACTTGTTGTTGATTCTTCACAAAAAAATACAGTTTTATATCTTTATGTTTGAAGCCTGAAATGTGGCAAAAGTTCGCAAAGTTCAAGGGGCCGAATACTTTCGCAAGACACTGTATCATTATGTTAAGGCCTGAATCTACGTAGAAGGTATGTTTGTCATGTTTGATCATAGGAAGTCATAGGAAGTAAGCATTTCTCATTGATGTTGATACAACATGTTCATTTCGTAATAGGACGTCCTTATGGATAGACATTGGCAATGGACACTGCCAACTTGCAAAGAGCATGTTCACATTTAAAAGCATCACATTTAATAGCATATGTGTAATGGACACTGTCCAATCGCTCGTTGGTGTTGATTTCAGCCTGTCCATTTGGTGATGTTAAATCTCTCATTAAATACATTGGAAATGCACACTGTCCATTGGCAATATAAAATGTATTATACTGCCATCAAGTCAGTCATCAGTCAGTAAGTTGTCTGACAGCAAATTTACACCAAACTTATACATACTGACACAAAACTCACTTTGTCCAAATTTTAGAAGCCAACTATCACATATTTCAGAGCCGGCCCAAAACTCATAGCACCTTCTGTTAAAACCATAAAAAACCTTAAAACACATAGTTACGTTCTAGCTGTGTTTCCAGTTCTGACATTATGTGTAGGCCAAGCTGAGGCTACACCGAATCCTGAGTTTCGGCTCGATTCGTCATTCGGAGCCCAAGCAGTGACCTTAATTAGTACTGAAAATTCCCTTTTTCGGGGCGTTACTATGGGATCCGTCTCTATGTGCTGAGGCTTTCAATACACCTAGTCTTGTGACTCTAAATTTAGTCATTTTCGCAATGTTAAAAATGAGTTGAAGTATTTTCAAATGGACGAGGCTGAGAACCTTCTAGAGCCATATAACTAAGGAAAATCACTGAAATCACGTAGAGCTCCGAAACCTGCCTTAACCTGTTGACTGTAGGGGGCAGTATTTTGATGTTTGGATCAAAAACGTACCCAAATTAAACTGCCTATTTCTCAGAATCTAGAATATGCATATCATTTTCAGAGCAGGATGGAAAACACTCTAAAGTTTCCAAAACTCACAATATTTTCTGTGAGTATAACAGAACTGATAGTGTAGGTGAAAACCTGAGGAAAATCAAACCCAGAAGTGTTGTTTTTCCTGAAAGCTCTCTGTTCCATTGCCTGCCTTCGCTCTATTTAAAGGGATATCAACCTGACAACATTTTCTCTCGCTCTCTCCTATTGAAGAAGCTACAGTCCCGGTTGAAATATTATCGATTATACATTGTATAAACAACGTGAGGCTTGATTATAAAAAACATTTGACATTGTTTCTACGAACTTTACAGATACTATTTGGAATTTTCGTCTGCCTTGTCATGAATTTCTGGAGATAACGCTAACCAAATGGAGGTATTTTGGATATAAAAATAATCTTTATGGAACAAAAGGAACCTTTATTGTGTAACTGAGAGTCTCTTGAGTGCAAACATCCGAACATCCGAAGATCATCAAAGGTAAGGTTTTTTGTCTACTGAGAGAGATGTACTTACATAAATGCTTGTTATGCTTTCGCCGAAAAGCTTTTTTGAAATCTGACACTCCAGGTGGATGAACAACAAGCTACGCTGTGTTTTGCTATATTGCACTTGTGATTTCATGAAAATTAAATATTTTTAGTAATTTTTAGTAATTTAATTTGAATTTGGCGCTCTGCAATTCAGCGGATGTTGACGGAAATGATCCCGCTAACGGGATGGGTGCATCAAGAAGTTAACGGATTCGTCTTAACACGCCGCAACTGATCTGCAACTTTTTTGAAAAAAACCCCACCACATTTGTTTAATCATCATCAAATGGAGTTTGTACGATTTCTCGTAAATTATGATAGATAAATGGCTGGTTCTATTTTTCCTTACACCATAGGTTTATGTAATTTGACGTGAAGTGCTGTATTACCGATTTTTACCTTTAATTCCAGAAAATATGCATTAACTCAAAGAGCGATGAGGCAACGTCACCATCTTGTTTCTGGACTAAAAGTACATTTGGCCAAACTTGTGCTCAACGAGTTTTGTCTTCGGGGTATTTTCCGTTTACAAGACACGGCCATGTCCATTTGGTGATGTTTTGTCCATTTGCAATATACAGCCAGTCGCTATCCGGTACTGCAGAAAAATGTCCAAAAATGTAACATTTTATAACTCGGAAACCAAATGTCCTAGAGACTTTATTTGATGACTTCCCGGAAGACCTGGCCCTGAGGCCACCGGCCTATTGTAATAACTCCTGCGGACATCTAGTAAGATTTGCAATATGGAGATCCTGATCATTCATACGTGAAATGCCACTCACGTCCCATATGTAGGAACAGTCATGATATGCTAGGAATGGTCATGATATGTTAGGAACAGTCATGATATGTTAGGAACGGTCATGATATGTTAGGAATGGTCATGATGTGTTAGGAATGGTCATGATGTGTTAGGAATGGTCATGATATGTTAGGAATGGTCATGATGTGTTAGGAATGGTCATGATACGTTAGGAACGGTCATGATATGTTAGGAATGGTCATGATATGTTAGGAATGGTCATGATGTGTTAGGAATGGTCATGATATCTTAAGAACGGTTTTTGATATGTTAGGAATGGTCATGATATGTTAGGAATGGTCATGATATGTTAGGAATGGTCATCATATGTTAGGAATGGTCATGATATGTTAGGAATGGTCATGATATGTTAGGAACAGTCATGATGTGTTTCACCTTGCAGTATATTTAGTCTGCTTTGTGCATACTGGCCAGTGTTGAACAGGGCAACCTGGGTTGGCCCACATTCTGACTGGCTGGCACTCTGACTGACACCAACACACACACACACACACACACACACACACACACACACACACACACACACACACACACACACACACACACACACACACACACACACACACACACGCGCGCGCGCGCGCGCGCCAAACCATGCGCACACACACACACAAACACACACACACACAAATGCGTGCCAAAGCATACAGTATATACACACAGGAACACACACACACACACACACAGGAACACACACACACAGGAACAAACACACTCTGCCGCCAACTCGTGAATTCATGACGCCACCTTGAGCTAAACTTCACTGGCAGGGGTCGAAACAATGTCACCAGGATAAGTCAGTTTAAAGTTAGACTCCACACATACAACAACAACAAAACACATGTGAAAATTGTATTTGCAGTTTCACATGTAAGAAGTGCAAGTTCACAGGTGGTGGTGAAGTAGTTTTATTCTCAGGGTAGCCTAGTGGTTAGAACGTTGGACTAGTAACCGAAAGAGTTGCAAGTTCAAATCCCCGAGCTGACAAGGTACAAATCTGTTGTTCTGCCCCTGAACAGGCAGTTAACCCACTGTTCCTAGGCCGTCATTGACAAAAATAATTTGTTCTTAACTGACTTGACTCGTAAAATAAAAATAAAAAATAAACATGTGAAACGGTGGTGTTAACATGTTGCAGTAGTAAAATTTCCACTCTCTTCTTCTTCTTCGTTGGTCAGTGAGTGTTGGAAGAAACCCAGTGGAAAGTTTCCTTTCTTGTCCTGTTTAATATGTTCAAATAAGAACAGTTAATATGTAAAAAAAATGTTTTTTTAAATTTAATCACATTTTCTCTAAGCGGCAGAAATACCTAATCTGTACAGATAAAAACAACATTGTGATGTCAAGTTACCAAGTAACTTTGGGGTTAATGAAAGTTTGTTTTATCAATTTTCCAGATTTTTGCTGTTACTTGGGACAAAATCAAAACGGCAATGTTATTGTAATGATTTTTGTAAAAAAAAAATATATATATTCAATTGCAGATTAATTTGAATAAATTATTATTATGATTAATCATGATTAATCACAGAAAATCCAGCGATTAACAAGATATTTTTTTATTTTTTATAATTGAACTGCCATAGTTATGAAAATGCACTTGTGATAGTGTAGCCAGTGGCAGATTTCGGCAGAGGCGACATGGGCAGCCGCCCAGGGCTGCATCTTGCTGGGGGAAGCATGGGGCACCCGCACAAAAAAATAATCCAAATCTGAATGGTGACGTTTGCACGCCACGTCAATGATATTGTGTCACCATGTGGGACTATGGATCAATTTACCTTATCGGAGTGGGCGCCCTCTAGTTTGTGAGCTAGGCAGGCTACTGCCAGGGAAGGTCTCCCACTCAGAAGTCCGAGATGGGGGGGTAGGTTGACCTCGGGTCTCCCCACTGGAAGCCCAGTGTAGGGGGCGGGGGTAGGTTGATCTCAGGTCTCTCCACTGGAAGCCCAGTGTAGGGGAGCGGGGGTAGGTTAACCTCAGGTCTCTCCACTGGAAGCCCGAGGTAGGGGGAGCAGGGGAATCTATCAAATAGCACACCTCTAACTTTGTACAGTACTAATGCAATTAGTTATGCAATTTAGTTTGTGTGTTTCTTGTTTGAATAGTGTAATAATAAGGTTATCTTCGTTATAAGTGTGCTATTCTATTTGTGTGATATAGGATTTGTGCAATTTAGTTTCATTTGTGTGCTTTTTGTTAGCAGTATGGTAATAGTGTATTAATTGAATTATCTTTTTTATTTGTATATATATATAATTTTATTTGTTTCTATTTGTCTTTGTTACTTTTTTATATTTATGAGTCTTATTTTTGTAAATATATCTCTATTTATATAGTTTTAAATGTTATGATTATTTATTAGTGTTGTTCCAAATGTCTGAATAAAAATGACAGTTATGTAACGGATGTCATCTGGAGAGGAGATAGAGAGGAGGACCAAAGCGCAGCGTGGTAAGTGTTCATGATGTAATATTGATACAGCGTGTGTGTGTGGGGTCAGGTACTGTGTGCGTGTGTGTGTGCGGGGGGAGGAGGACCAAAGCGCAGCGTGGTAAGTGTTCATGATGTAATATTTAATGAAACGAACTGAACACTGAAATACAAAACAATAAACGAAAACCAAAACAGTACCGTGTGGACCAAACACTCACACGGAAAACAAACACCCACAATCCAAAAGTGAAACCCAGGAAGTGAAAATGTAACATGTATAAACACGTACAATATACAAATAAAGATGTTTCACATGTGATTTGTTCAGACGTGTTAAAACGTGTCTAAAAAAACAAGTGTCAAGTGTGTGTGTGGGGGGTGGTCAGGGAGTGTGTGTGTGTATGTGTGTGTGTGGTCAGGGTGCGTGTGTGTGTATGTGTGTGTGGGGTCAGGGACTGTGTGTGTGTGTGGGGGGGGGGGGTCAGGGAGTGTGTGTGTGTGTGGTCAGGGAGTGTGTGTGTATGTGTGTGTGTGGTCAGGGAGCGTGTGTGTGTGTATGTGTGTGTGGGGTCAGGTACTGTGTGCGTGTGTGTGTGCGGGGGGGGGATCAGGGAGTGTGTGTGTGTGTGGTCAGGGAGCGTGTGTGTATATGTGTGTGTGTGGTCAGGGAGTGTGTGTGTGTATGTGTGTGTGTGGTCAGGGACTGTGTGTGTGTGTGGGGGGGGGGGGGGGGTCAGGGAGTGTGTATGTGTATGTGTGTGTGGTCAGGGAGTGTGTGTGTGTATGTGTGTGTGGTCAGGGAGTGTGTGTGTGTGTGTGTATATGTGTGTGTGGGGTCAGGGAGTTGGCGAGGAAACCCTCCTGGACAGATTCTGACCTGCTGCTCAATGCCATTTCGTCAGGCCTTTGGGCGTTTTGGCACGGACACACACACACACACACACACACACACACACACACACACACACACACACACACACACACACACACACACACACACACACACACACACACACACATACACACACCACTCTCACTCGAAGGTATGTCCCCATCTCCATTTCTTCCCCCTGAAGAAGCCAATACCTTCACTGTGTATCATTTTAATTACTCCCATGATGACAGAATGGAGCTGGCAGGTGTGGGTGTGTGTGTGTGTGTGTGTGTGTGTGTGTGTGTGTGTGTGTGTGCCAAACTCGAGCCCAAATGTCTGACACAGTGAGTGAGCAGCGGGCACACACACACACACACACACACACACACTGACGCACACACACACACTGACACACACTGACAGACACACAAACACACACACACACACACACACACACACACACACACACACACACACACACACACACACACACACACACACACACACACACACACACACACACACACACACACACACACACACAGTGCCTATGTCTCCTGCAGGGCAGGGTTGTGTTTCCTAGGGACTAAATCAGTGAAGGCTGCTGAGGGGAAACCATGTGTTTGATGTATCTGATACCATCCACTCCAGGTATTAAATCAAATCAAAACGAATCAAATCAAATTTTATTTGTCACATACACATGGTTAGCAGATGTTAATGCGAGTGTTACGAAATGCTTGTGCTTCTAGTTCCGACAATGCAGTAATAACCAACAAGCAATCTAACTAACAATTCCTAAACTACTGTCTTATACACAGTGTAAGGGGATAAAGAATATGTACATAAGGATATATGAATGAGTGATGGTACAGAGCAGCATAGGCAAGATACAGTAGATGGTATCGGGTACAGTATATACATATGAGATGAGTATGTAAACAAAGTGGCATAGTTAAAGTGGCTAGTGATACATGTATTACATAAGGATGCAGTAGATGATAGAGTACAGTATATACGTATGCATATGAGATGAATAATGTAGGGTAAGTAAACATTATATTAGGTAGCATTGTTTAAAGTGGCTAGTGATACATGTATTACATAAGGATGCAGTAGATGGTATAGAGTACAGTATATATGTATGCATATGAGATGAATAATGTAGGGTATGTAAACATTATATTAGGTAGCATTGTTTAAAGTGGCTAGTGATACATGTATTACATAAGGATGCAGTAGATGATATAGAGTACAGTATATATGTATGCATATGAGATGAATAATGTAGGGTATGTAAACATTATATTAGGTAGCATTGTTTAAAGTGGCTAGTGATACATGTATTACATAAGGATGCAGTAGATGATATAGAGTACAGTATATATGTATCCATATGAGTATTACCACGAGCCAGACCTCCATCAATTTTGTTCCTGTGAACTAAATGTTCTCCATAGCGATGGACGGGCGTATCTCACCTCCACATCCACTCTATAAAGTTGTTACTGTTTCATCTACTAATGGTGTGTGTATCTGTGTTTAAACTTGTGTCCGTGTGTCCGTGTGTGTATCTGTGTTTAACCGTGTGTGTGTGTGTGTGTGTATCTGTGTTTAACCGTGTGTCCGTGTGTCCGTGTGTGTGTGTGTGTGTGTGTGTGTGTGTGTGTGTGTGTGTGTGTGTGTGTGTGTGTGTGTGTGTGTGTGTGTGTGCATACGAGCCTGCACATACGTGTGTGTTTTTATCTAATAACGCTCCAGCGAGGCTGATGAAATTACAAAAGCATTACTAATTCCTGACAAAGCCATCACCGTCAGCCGTACGATGTCCTTGTTTTAAATTAGCGTTAGATTTGACGGAGTTTACATCGTCTGGAGGCATTCTGACATCCACGATCCACCACGAACAAAGGCTCCCCCTCCCACACGTTGTTGTCATGGAGTGAGTCACAAATGGCACTCTATTCCCTATATAGTGCACTACTTTTGACCAGGACTGGCACCCTGTTCCCTATATAGTACACTACGTTTGACCAGAGATGGCACCATATTCCCTATATAGTGCACTACTTTAGACCAGAGATGGCAACATATTCCCTATATAGTGCACTACTTTTGACCAGGACTGGCACCCTATTCCCTATATAGTGCACTACTTTTGACCAGGGATGGCACTACTTTTGACCAGGCCCCATAGAGGTTGCCATATGGCTCTGGTAGTGCACTACTTTTGACCAGGGCCCATAGAGGTTGCCAAAGGGCTCCGGTAGTGCACTACTTTTGACCAGGGCCCATAGAGGTTGCCATAGGGCTCTGGAAGTGCATTACTTTTTACCAGGGTCCATAGAGGTTGCCATAGGGCTCTGGTAGTGCACTAATTTTGACCAGGGCCCATAGAGGTTGCCATAGGGCTCTGGTAGTGCACTACTTTTGACCAGGGCCCATAGAGGTCGCCAAAGGGCTCTGGTAGTGCACTACTTTTGACCAGGGCCCATAGAGGTTGCCATAGGGCTCTGGTAGTGCACTACTTTTGACCAGGGCCCATAGAGGTTGCCATAGGGCTTTGGTAGTGCACTGCTTTTGACCAGGGCCCATAGAGGTTGCCATAGGGCTCTGGTAGTGCACTACTTTTGACCAGGGCCCATAGAGGTTGCCATAGGGCTTGGTAGTGCACTGCTTTTGACCAGGGCCCATAGAGGTTGCCATAGGGCTCTGGTAGTGCACTACTTTTGACCAGGGCCCATAGATGTTGCCATAGGGCTTGGTAGTGCACTGCTTTTGACCAGGGCCCATAGATGTTGCCATAGGCCTCTGGTGAAAAGTAGTGCACTGCTTTTGACCAGGGTCCATAGATGTTGCCATAGGCCTCTGGTGAAAAGTAGTGCAGTGCTTTTGACCAGGGCCCATAGATGTTGCCATAGGGCTCTGGTGAAAAGTAGTGCACTGCTTTTGACCAGGGCCCATAGATGTTGCCATAGGGCTCTGGTGAAAAGTAGTGCACTGCTTTTGACCAGGGCCCATAGATGTTGCCATAGGGCTCTGGTGAAAAGTAGTGCACTGCTTTTGACAAGGGCCCATAGATGTTGCCATAGGGCTCTGGTGAAAAGTAGTGCACTGCTTTTGACCAGGGCCCATAGATGTTGCCATAGGGCTCTGGTGAAAAGTAGTGCACTTTTTAAGGAACATGATGCCATTTGGGACGTAAACATTGTTGTGTTGTATTTCATGCTAGTTGACCATAAGGGACTAGATCAATGATGTATATAAACCCTGGATTGCTGATGCTATGTATTGGGCCAATGAGAGGCTTTGAAGCCACCGGTTATATTGGTACTCCGTCCTCCACAGGAATTCATGGGTTTCGACAATATTTAAATTAAATGTTTCAAGGATAAAATGATATACATTTTTTTTTGTATTGGGGAAAGTGACATCACTATCTAAATATATATATGTATATATATATATATACTTCATGAATTTTTAAAAATATTATTATTATTTTTTTATTTTATTTTTATTTTTAGCTCATATATAACTCTGCCAAAAAGAATTGAAGACATTAATTAATACAATTCTAAATATATATATATATATATTATATATACAAACGGGTAATACCTAGTCAGTTGCCCAACTGAATGTATTCAACCGAAATGTGTCTTCCGCATTTAACCCAACCCCTCTGAATCAGGGAAGTGATTGGCGGCTGTTTTAATCAAACACCATTTCTGCAACAACCGGGGAACAGTGAGTTAACTGCCTTGCTCTGGAGCAGAACAACAGAGTTTTACCTTGGGGATACAATCCAGCAACCTTCTGGTTACTGGCTCAATGTTCTAACCACTAGGCTACCTGCAATAGTGGGGAGTGCCAAGTTTGAGGCAGGAGGCTTCAACACAGCGCCCCCTATCAATCATCGGGTGTGTATATATAAATCATTGGACCAGATATATTCCGAATAAAGGTAGTTACTGATTTGGCCTTAATTTAACTGATGTCCACGACAGCTTCACATAGAGTCTTGGGCTGACTAAATTAACTAAATGAATCTTGTTGTGTGGCTATTACTGCTATCCAGGGTTTATCAACTTAGTTTGATTAGTGACCTGGTAGCTGTGAATGTGGAGGATCTCATCATTCAAGTCCATTGGTCTTCAAGGGGTGAGGGACCTCATCATTCAAGTCCATTGGTCCTCAAGGGGTGAGGGACCTCATCATTCAAGTCCATTGGTCCTCAAGGGGTGAGGGACCTCATCATTCAAGTCCATTGGTCCTCATGGGGTGAGGGACCTCATCGTTCAAGTCCATTTGTCCTCATGGGGTGAGGGACCTCATCATTCAAGTCCATTGGTCCTCAAGGGGTGAGGGACCTCATCGTTCAAGTCCATCGTTCCTCATGGGGTGAGGAACCTCATCATTCAAGTCCATTGGTTCTCATGGGGTGAGGGACCTCATCATTCAAGTCCATTGGTCCTCATGGGGTGAGGGACCTCATCATTCAAGTCCATTGGTCCTCATGGGGTGAGGGACCTCATCATTCCAGTCCATTGGACCTAAAGGGGGGAGGGCGGGGCGTGATACCAGCATGCGCACAGATGTAAAACATCAAATGTTTTACTGTTTAGTCAGTCTTCTGAGTAATATTTCATAAGAATGGATGTATGTTAGTGAAACACCTTCCACCGCTTGTAGATATTGTAGGAGGCCTGGTCTTCATACTGAAATTGTGTTATCATAACGAATTTGCCGAATCCTTACCGAAATAGTACCGTCAGCATAGCAGAGGACCATACATGTTCATAATTCCTTTAGCAAAGTATTTCCATCAACACAAGTCCTTTTCATCACTTATCTCCTCATGGCTAATAATAATCCAAAGTATAATTAGAACATGAAAAATGGCCCTGCCAGCGCCAGCTACTAGAACCATTTTTTTTTTTTTTTTTTTTTTTTTTAAAGAGAGGAAGTTAGTCTCAGAGAGTTTTAGTGGATGTCTCAAATGGCACCCTTATTCCCTATTGGGGTCCTAGTCAAAAGTAGTGCACTATATAGGGAACAAAGCCCTATGGGCCCTGGTCAAAAGTAGTGCACTGCAGAGGGAATAGGCAGCCATTTGAGATGCGTGTTTTTCTTCTTCTTTGTGTTTAAATTAAATGTCTGCATATTTAAATAGCTAGGAATAATGAGTTAGCTAAAAGCCAGTGGTTATATTACAGTTGAATTCCATCCTTAATTAAAGAAATATCGTTTTTATTTTTAATTCTAGATATTGACCATATTCATGTTCATTGCTTTATATCTGTTGGGAATCGAAGGATAAAGGAACAATGTTTCCTACATGTGAAATGTCAGGAGAAACACTTATAAAGCATAGAATGAGTGTTAGGTGCGTATTCTGATATAAACTATCCTGATACAGTATATCTATACAGATTATATCCTGATATAGTATCTATCTGTATATAAGGCCCTGCCCCGCCCCCCTTTCGGAAAAGCTGACCACGACTCCATTTTGCTGATACCTGCCTACAGACAAAAGCTAAAAAAAGAAGCTCCCACGCTGAGGTCTGTCCAACGCTGGTCCGACCAAGCTGACTCCACACTCCAAGACTGCTTCCATCACGTGGACTGGGACATGTTTCGTATTGCGTCAGATAACGACATTGACGAATACGCTGATTCGGTGTGCGAGTTCATTAGAACGTGCGTTGAAGATGTCGTTCCCATAGCAACGATTAAAACATTCCCTAACCAGAAACCTTGGATTGATGGCAGCATTCGCGTGAAACTGAAAGCGCGAACCACTGCTTTCAATCAGGGCAAGGTGTCTGGTAACATGACTGAATACAAACAATGCAGCTATTCCCTCCATAAGGCTATCAAACAAGCTAAGCGTCAGTACAGAGACAAAGTAGAATCCCAATTCAACGGCTCAGACACAAGAGGCATGTGGCAGGGTCTACAGTCAATCACGGACTACAGGAAGAAATCCAGCCCAGTCACGGACCAGGATGTCTTGCTCCCAGGCAGACTAAATAACTTTTTTGCCCGCTTTGAGGAAAATACAGTGCCACTGACACTGACTGCAACGGAAAAATGCGGTCTCTCCTTCACAGCAGCCGAGGTGAGTAAAACATTTAAACATGTTAACCCTCGCAAGGCTGCAGGCACAGACGGCATCCCCAGCCGCGCCCTCAGAGCATGCGCAGACCAGCTGGCTGGTGTGTTTACGGACATATTCAATCAATCCCTATACCAGTCTGCTGTTCCCACATGCTTCAAGAGGGCCACCATTGTTCCTGTTCCCAAGAAAGCTAAGGTAACTGAGCTAAACGACTACCGCCCCGTAGCACTCACTTCCGTCATCATGAAGTGCTTTGAGAGACTAGTCAAGGACCATATCAACTCCACCCTACCTGACACCCTAGACCCACTCCAATTTGCTTACCGCTCAAATAGGTCCACAGACAATGCAATCTCAACCACACTGCACACTGCCCTAACCCATCTGGACAAGAGGAATACCTATGTGAGAATGCTGTTCATCGACTACAGCTCGGCATTCAACACCATAGTACCCTCTAACCCTCCCACCGTCATCAAGCTCGAGACGCTGGGTCTCAACCCCGTCCTGTGCAACTGGGTACTGGACTTCCTGACGGGCCACCCCCAGGTGGTGAGGGTAGGTAACAACATCTCCTCCCCGCTGATCCTCAACACTGGGGCCCCACAAGGGTGCGTTCTGAGCCCTCTCCTGTACTCCCTGTTCACCCACGACTGCGTGGCCACGCATGCCTCCAACTCAATCATCAAGTTTGCGTACGACACAACAGTGGTAGTCTTGATTACCAACAACGACGAGACGGCCTACAGGGAGGAGGTGAGGGCCCTCGGAGTGTGGTGTCAGGAAAATAACCTCACACTCAACGTCAACAAAACTAAGGAGATGATTGTGGACTTCAGGAAACAGCAGAGGGAACACCCCCCTATCCACATCGATGGAACAGTAGTGGAGAGAGTAGCAAGTTTTAAGTTCCTCGGCATACACATCACAGACAAACTGAATTGGTCCACTCACACAGACAGCATCGTGAAGAAGGCGCAGCAGCGCCTCTTCAACCTCAGGAGGCTGAAAAAATTTGGCTTGTCACCAAAAGCACTCACAAACTTCTACAGATGCACAATCGAGAGCATCCTGGCGGGCTGTATCACCGCCTGGTATGGCAACTGCTCCGCCCTCAACCGTAAGGCTCTCCAGAGGGTAGTGAGGTCTGCACAACGCATCACCGGGGGCAAACTACCTGCCCTCCAGGACACCTACACCACCCGATGTTACAGGAAGGCCATAAAGATCATCAAGGACATCAACCACCCGAGCCACAGCCTGTTCACCCCGCTATCATCCAGAAGGCGAGGTCAGTACAGGTGCATCAAAGCTGGGACCGAGAGACTGAAAAACAGCTTCTATCTCAAGGCCATCACACTGTTAAACAGCCACCACTAACATTGAGTGGCTGCTGCCAACACACTGACACTGACTCAACTCCAGCCACTTTAATAATGGGAATTGATGGGAAATGATGTAAATATATCACTAGCCACTTTAAACAATGCTACCTTATATAATGTTACTTACCCTACATTATTCATCTCATATGCATACCTATATACTGTACTCTATATCATCGACTGCATCCTTATGTAATACATGTATCACTAGCCACTTTAACTATGCCACTTTGTTTACATACTCATCTCATATGTATATACTGTACCCGATACCATCTACTGTATCTTGCCTATGCTGCTCTGTACCATCACTCATTCATATATCCTTTTGTACATATTCTTTATCCCCTTACACTGTGTATAAGACAGTAGATTAGGAATTGTTAGTTAGATTACTTGTTGGTTATTACTGCATTGTCGGAACTAGAAGCACAAGCATTTCGCTACACTCGCATTAACATCTGCTAACCATGTGTATGTGACAAATAAAATTTGATTTGATTTGATTTGATTTGATTTATCTATATATTAAATCCTGATATATCTTTATATAGTATATCCTGATATAGCATATCCTTATATAGTATATCCTGATACATAATATATTTATATAGAATATCATGTAACATTATATCTTTATATAGTATAGCCTTATGTAGAATATCCCTATATATTATATCCTTATATAAAATATCCTGATACATTGTATCCTTCAATTAGCATATCCTTATATAGGTATCCTGATACAGTATGTCTTTATATAGTATACCTTGATATAGTACATCATTATATAGTATATCCTGATAGATCATCTCCGTATATAGTATATATTTATATACTGACATAGTACATATATATATATAGTATATTCTGATATAGTAAATATGTATATAGTATATCCTGATACAGTATATCTTTATATAGTATATCCTTATAAAGCGTATCCTGATATAGAGTTTCCTTATATAATGAATCCTGATATAGTATATCCTTATATAGTATATCCTGATATAGTAAATGCTTATATAGCATATCCTAATATACTGTATCCTTATATAGTATATCCTGATATATTATATCCTGATATAGTATATCCATATATATTATATCCTGATATAGTATATCCTGACATAGTATTTACTTATATAGTATATCCCATTATATCCTTATATAGTATATCCTTATATAGTATATCCTGATATAGTATATCCTAACATAGTATATACTTATATAGTATATCTTGTATATCCTGATATATTATGTCCTTATATAGTATATCCTAGTATATCCTGATATAGTATATCCTTATATATTATATCCTTGTATATCATGATATAGTATATCCTGATATAGTATATCCTGATATGGAATATAGTATATCCTTATAATCTATATCCTTATATATTATATCCTTTACAGTATATCCTAGTATATTTCATTCTTATATAGCATCTGAGTCTCAATGTATTAAGCATGTCCTTCTTTATTCCAAACAAAGAGGTCCACCCTCTCCTCTCCTCTCCTCCTCCCCAATCACTCCAAGTTGGACTCCCAGTAGACATAACGGTTCTTCACTTCTTGAACATTCTGCTTAACCCTGTGGGAGTGTTCTTCACTTCTTGAACATTCTGCTTAACCTGTGGGCGTGGTCTTCACTTCTTGAACATTCTGCTTAACCCTGTGGGTGTGTTCTTCACTTCTTGTATATTCTGCTTAACCCTGTGGGCATGTTCTTCACTGTTGAACATTCTGCTTAACCCTGTGGGCGTGTTCTTCACTTCTTGAACATTCTGCTTAACCCTGTAGGCGTGGTCTTCACATCTTGAACATTCTGCTTAACCCTGTGGGAGTTTTCTTCACTTCTTGAACATTCTGCTTAACCCTGTGGGAGTGTTCTTCACTGTTGAACATTCTGCTTAACCCTGTGGGCGTGTTCTTCACTTATTGAACATTCTGCTTAACACTGTGGGCGTGTTCTTCACTGTTGAACATTCTGCTTAAACCTGTGGGAGTGTTCTTCACTTCTTGAACATTCTGCTTAACCCTGTGGGCGTGGTCTTCACTTCTTGAACAGGCTGCTTAACCCTGTTGGCGTGTTCTTCACTGTTGAACATTCTGCTTAACCCTGTGGGCGTGTTCTTCACTGTTGAACATTCTGCTTAACCCTGTGGGAGTGTTCTTCACTTCTTGAACAGGCTGCTTAACCCTGTGGGCGTGTTCTTCACTTCTTGAACATTCTGCTTAACCCTGTGGGCGTGTTCTTCACTTCTTGAACATTCTGCTTAACCCTGTGGGCGTGGTCTTCACTTCTTGACCAGGCTGCTTAACCTTGTGGGTGTGTTCTTCACTTCTTGAACAGGCTGCTTAACCCTGTGGGCGTGTTCTTCACTGTTGAACATTCTGCTTAACCCTGTGGGCGTGTTCTTCACTGTTGAACATTCTGCTTAACCCTGTGGGAGTGTTCTTCACTTCTTGAACAGGTTGCTTAACCCTGTGGGCATGTTCTTCCCTTTTGAACATTCTGCTTAACCCTGTGGGAGTGTTCTTCACTTCTTGAACATTCTGCTTAACCCTGTGGGCATGTTCTTCACTGTTGAACATTCTGCATAACCCTGTGGGAGTGTTCTTCACTTCTTGAACATTCTGCTTAACCCTGTGGGCGTGTTCTTCACTTCTTGAACAGGCTGCTTAAAACTTATTTTGCCTGCAGGGACAGTATTGAGTAGCTTGGATGAAAAGGTGCCCAGAGTAAACAGCCTGCTCCTCAGTCTCAGTTGCTAATATATGCATATTATTATTAGTATTGGATAGAAAACACTCTAAAGTTTCCAAAACTGTCAAAATATTGTCTGCGAGTATAACAGATCTGATATTGTAGGCAAAACCCTGAGGAAAATCAAACCAGGAAGTGGCTTCTATTTTGAAAACTCCATGTTCCATAGCCTTCCTTTGCTACATTTAAAGGGATATCAACCAGATTCCTTTTCCTATCACTTCCTCAGAGTGTCAACAGTCTTCAGACATAGTTTCAGGCTTTTATTTTGAAAAATGAGCCAGAAAGATAACATCTCGTCAGGTGTTCGCATGAGTTTTGCTCGCGCAACAGAGTTTGGGCAGCCATTGCCTTTCCCTCTCCTACTGAAAAATACAGTTGCTGTTGATATATTATCGATTATATATTTTAAAAACAACCTGAAGGAAGGATTATAAAAAACATTTGACATGTTTCTGTGTACATTACGGAAACTATTTGGAATTTGTCTGCGTTTTCGTGACCGCTCTTCCTGTGGATTTCTGAACATAACGAGACAAACGGAGGTATTTTGGATCTAAAAGTAATCTTTATGGAACAAAAGGAACATTTATTGTGTAACTGGGAGTCTCGAGAGTGAAAACATCTGAAGATCATCAAAGGTAAACGATTAATTTGATTGCTTTTCTGATTTTCGTTACCAAGCTACTTGATGCTGAGTGTACATAATGTTTTAGCGAGCGATCGATGAACTTACACAAATGCTTGGATTGCTTTCGCTGTAAAGCATTTTTTCAAAATCTGACACAACAGGTGGATTAACAAAAGGCTAAGCTGTGTTTTCCTATATTGCACTTGTGATTTCATGAATATATATATTTTTAGTAATATTGTTTGAATGCGGCGCTATGCAATTCAGCGGTTGTTGATGACAATTATGCCGTTAACGGGATTGCAGCCAAACAAGTTATTAACCCTGTGGATGTGTTCAGGGATCTAGAGAATATATTATAATAAATCATACAGACATCTCGTCAATATACATAGCTGTCAATAGGAAATTATTCATAATATATGCCACTTAGTAGAGGCTTTTATCCAGAGTGATTTACCCCTGTAGTTCAGTGAGTGCATACATTTTCTGTGATGTGATGCCTGCGGGAATTTATCCTTGGCTTTGCTCGCACCTACCAAATGAGCCACATGTGATTTGTATATGCAGTGGCAAGAAGAAGTATGTGAAACCTTTGGTATTATCTGGATTTTTACATAAATTGGTCATACAATTAGATCTGCTCTTCATCTAGGTCACAACAACAGAAAAACACATTATAGTATTTTTCTGGTCTTTATTGAATACATCATTTAAACAGTCGCAGTGTCGGTTGGAAAAAGTATGTGAACCCATAGGCTAATGACTTCTCCAAAAGCTAATTGGAGGCAGGAGTCAGCTAACCTTGAGTCCAATCAATGAGACGAGATTGGACATGTTGGTTAGAGCTTCCCTGCACTGTAAAAAGCACTCACAAAATGTGAGTTTTCTATTCACAAGAAGCGTTGCCTGATGTGAGCCATGCCTCGAACCTAAGAGATCTCAGAAGACCCCAGATTTAGAAAAGGGTTCCAAAAGTATCTCTAAAAGCCTTGATGTTCATCAGTCCATGGTAAAACAAATTGTCCATAAATGGAGAAAGTTCATCACTGTTGTTACTCTCCCTATGAGTGGTCGTCCTGCAAAGATGACTGCAAGAGCACAGCGCAGAATGCAGAATGCTCAATTAGTGTCAGCTAAAGACTCAGAGAAATCTCGGGAACATGCTAATATCTCTGTTGACAAGTCTACGATACGTAAAACACTAAACAATAATGGTGTTCATTGGAGGACACCACTGAAGAAATCAGTGTTGTCCTAAAAAAACATTGCTGCATGTCTGAACTTCGCAAAAGTGCACCTGGATGTTCCACAGCGCTAATGGCAAAAATATTCTGTGGACAGATTAAACTAAAGTTGAGTTGTTTGGAAGGAACACACAACACTATGTGTGGAGGAAAAAAAGGCACAGCACACCAATATCAAAACCTCATCCCAACTGCTCTGCTGCCTCAGGCCCTGGACAGCTTGCTATCATCGACAGCAAAATTAATTCACAAATTTATCAAGACATTTTGCAAGAGAAAGTAAGGCTATCTGTCCACCAATTGAAGCTCAACAGAAGTTGAGTGTTGTAACAGGACAACGACCCAAAACACAGAAGATCCACATACTGCACAGATGGGATGAATCGACCATCTGCCCTGATAACGTCGCTGAGTTTTGACATTTGATCATCTTAGTACAGGGCAACTGGTATGCGATCCGCCTCGGTCTCCATTGAGATGTTTTTGTGGTAGATGGTAGTCGTGGTATAACTACTGGGCAGCGAGGCATGGTGTATGGCTTGTGTCTCAGTACTTTGCGCTTTATGTCCTGGTAGAAACTGGACACCTCGGGTTCTTCACCAAAATAATTGCTGCAGGGGATCCTGTATACATTAACTATCATCATGTTGTGGTCACACAGTGCTGACAGGGCTATTGTGGAATCCCAGAAATTGGAGCATGTCAGGCCATACTTCTTCGTCGGGTCGTATATTCTCTTGGGCTCTGTCACACCCTGACCATAGTTTGCTTTCTATGTTTCTATGTTTTGTTTGGTCAGGGTGTGATCTGAGTGGACATTCTATGTTGTGTGTCTAGTTTGTCTTTTTCTGTGTTTGGCCTGATATGGTTCTCAATCAGAGGCAGGTGTTTGTCATTGTCTCTGATTGGGAACCATATTTAGGTAGCCTGTTTGGTGTTGGGTTTTTGTGGGTGATTGTCTCCTGTGTCAGTATTTGTACCACACGGGACTGTTTCGGGTTGGCAAGTTTCTTGTTTTTGTAGTTTATTCATGTATAGTTTCTTTATTAAAGAACCATGAATTATAACCACGCTGCATTTTGGTCCGCCTCTCCTTCCCAGGAAGAACCCCGTTACAGGCTCTTGGCATCTGTTATCATCTTGGTTGCAGAACTCGGCACTAACACCGGCACACTGTGAGGTTCCTGCGGGTGACATATAGACACACGTGTTGAAAGGAGAATTAAAACATTTGATATAGACAAAGATTCTTACTTACAAACATGTTTTCAGTACAGCTTAAATGCTGTCCTGTTGTCCGCAATGGCCATATCCTTCCTGATGGTCCAATCGTACCCTTCCACTAATGCCACCATGTTAATCACATCGTCGTAGAAGCTGACTTCTGGTCTAATGCCTGTGTGCGTGACACTATATGTGTTGGTAATGACAGTCAATGCGTTTCTGTTTTCCAACAATGTATCAAACTCTACCCAGGTCATTAAATTACAAGTCGGTTCTACCCGTCGTTTTTTCCTAACACTTAACATCTGGTTTATATTCTGTATTTAGTAACACTTTTCAATGCTACTTGAACTGTCAAAGGTCGAGTGTCAAGGTTTGCATGACCCACCTGGTCATGTACCTGTTCATGACCTAATCCGGGATGAAGTTGATGTGTGGCTGTGGGGTACAGCCCCTGTCTGACAACTATTGTCATGTACTACATTATTCTAAAGTTCTGTGAGGAGACAGAATACGAGGCCTGTTGTCGAGGGTAGACAAGAACAGAATGCCATGTAATCTGGATCTGTGCTGCTTCTATACCCTAAACTGGAGCTCGAAATATCTAACCAGGGCTGAATCGTCCGACCAATGTTAAGTCTATGGGATTTCGGAACATCCAACCACGGTCGTTTATCCAGCAGAGTTTGTTTTGTCCAACCACGGTCGTTTGTCCAGCCGAGGTTGTTTTGTCCAGCCGAGGTTGTTATATCCAGCCGAGGTTGTTTTGTCCAGCCGAGGTTGTTTTGTCCAGCCGAGGTTGTTTTGTCCAGCCGAGGTTGTTATGTCCAGCCGAGGTTGTTGTTATGTCCAGCCGAGGTTGTTTTGTCCAGCCGGTTGTTATGTCCAGTTGTTATATCCAGCCGAATGTCCAGCCGAGGTTGTTATGTCCAGCCGAGGTTTTGTCCAGCCGAGGTTGTTTTATGTCCAGCCGAGGTTGTTTTGTCCAGCCGAGGTTGTTTTGTCCAGCCGAGGTTGTTTTGTCCAGCCGAGGTTGTTATGTCCAGCCGAGGTTGTTATGTCCAGCCGAGGTTGTTATGTCCAGCCGAGGTTGTTATGTCCAGCCGAGGTTGTTATGTCCAGCCGAGGTTGTTATGTCCAGCCGAGGTTGTTATGTCCAGCCGAGGTTGTTATGTCCAGCCGAGGTTGTTATGTCCAGCCGAGGTTGTTATATCCATTTATGATGTCAAGTTGATGTTAATCATTTCATCTGTTAATAAACATCCACAGGCTTTATGTAACTCGTAGTGCTATTTAATGTTTCAAACACATCAATGGATACAATGAATACAACGTGGGTTTATATAGTGGATTGTGTATAAAGCCGAAGTGTGTTTTGTGGAGACCAATTAAGTTCTCAGGTTGAAGAAGGGCTATGCGGAACTCTGTCATTCTACCGGGTGTCACACGACCTTCTCGATCTTTTCAGGTTCTATTGAGACGCAGAGTGAGAGTAAGACATTAAACACTAGACCACAGTTGTGGCTTTTATATGTACAAACGTAAGCTTTATATACAGTGGAGAGAACAAGTATTTGATACACTGCCGATTTTGCAGGTTTTCCTAGTTACAAAGCATGTAGAGGTCTGTAATTTTTTATCATAGGTACACTTCAACTGTGAGAGACGGAATCTAAAACAAAAATCCAGAAAATCACATTGTATGATTTTTAAGTAATTCATTTGCATTTGGCATTACAGAGAAAACAAATATCTTCAGTGCGTTCTAGCGTGTAGCGTGGTGTTGTAGAGCCCTCGAATCAGTAGTCACCTGGGATCACTTTGGGGTTGAGCTGTCTGCCTGTCACTGAGGTTAGTTCCACCACCAGGTCCATTTGCTCGATTTGGGTGAAGATCACACTCATCACCAAACACTGCATGATCAAAGTACCTGGTGGAACTCTGATCTGCTAGGTTGCAGATGTCTACCCTTTTGATAAGTCTGTAGTGAATACGATCGTACCCCTTGACAATTTGTGGTCTTTCTGCAACGAGCTTATCGAAGGTGTCTTTATTTCTCATTAGGTAGTTAGCAATTTTTCATTTCTGA
The DNA here is from genome assembly GCF_036934945.1 of Oncorhynchus masou masou. Taxonomy (NCBI): domain Eukaryota; kingdom Metazoa; phylum Chordata; class Actinopteri; order Salmoniformes; family Salmonidae; genus Oncorhynchus; species Oncorhynchus masou. The sequence continues at coordinate 4,224,254 of NC_088242.1, forward strand.
GTCAGTTCCATGTTGCGTGTCTACTCTGGTCTCTCGGTTGGGTGGAGATGTGCAAGTGTACTTACCGTATGTGATTGTGTGTATGTATATGCTTATTCCAAGGATTATCAGATAGATGGTAGCATTGTGTCCAACCACGGGTGAATCATCCGACCCTTGCTAAGTCTATGGGACATCAAAACATCCAACTGTGGCTAAATCATCCGACCACGCCTAAAGCAACCCACCACAGCTGCAAGTATTTAGTCAGCCACAAGTTCTCCCACTTAAAAATATGAGAGAGGCCTGTAATGTTCATCATAGGTACTCTTCAACTATGACAGACAACATGAGAAAAAATATCCAGAAAATCACATTGTAGGATTTTTTAATTTATTTGCAAATTATGGTGGAAAATAAGTATTATGAGTATCTATGAGGAACCTCAGATCGAGGGGAAAGATCGCCTAGTGGTACACATAAAACGAGAGTAAAACCTAGCGGCCAGGAGTCGTAAGTGTGACTCTATCGTACTGTTCCGGGTGATCCACCCGGAACAGAGCCCCTAGGGTTACCTAGGGGCTCTGGGGTTACCTAGGTTACCTACCTACTCTCAGGAACTAGATGATCAGGGACACACAGAACATAGTAGAGAATCGCCAGACTCCCATATTCCCCACGTTCGCGAGGTGTCCAACTCAGCTCATCGAACCCATCGCTCAGTAGGCGCATCCAGTGATTGATCGATTCTTGCCCTCGAGCTACAAGAAGACCAACCCCAGGACGCTCATCGTGAACATGGACAACTTTTGAGCGGAAATTCGAACCTCAGAGGCCAATCCGTGGAGCGTCTACACCGGAGAAGGATGAAACATTCGAGCTACATGAAAGGGTTCAACACGCCCTCCACGCGAAAACACAAACACAGAAGAAATACCGTGCAGACGATATTGGACAACCTCAATCACATGGGCTGCAAGATAGCGGACATCTTGTCTCTATGGGAGTGCTGTACATTATGCTGTTCCCTGAAGAGAGGTGGTCTCCTTCCAAACTTCTGAACCTCACTAGATACCAGTGTTTGAACTGGGATGTCAACAACGCCCAGTTGCTTTCCGAAGAGATGCCATTGTCCGTACAGGTAGGGGAGTATAGTTCAACTGACATCATAGTCGGGCCCGAGGGACTTACTTAGCTGGTGAGAGATAGATCTGAGGCGGGATTCCCCGTAACAGTGATCAGGTCCGAACCCGATGTGTACTATGGCATAGACTTTATGAGGTTGGCTCCTGATCTTATCCAGCCTTACAGGTGGTGCTCAAAGAAGGTCAAAGAGCTTGATGATGTATACAAGAGCAAGTATAGCAAACGCAAGGCTGGAGACACCAACAACCCTGTCAAGGTCAGGCACTCAAAGACGGCTCCCGGTGTTTACGTAAACGATCCAAATGAGGGTACCTCGAGGGTCCACTGGCGACAACATCAGATTCCTCCTCAACCCGCTGTCACAGATGCAACACAGACACCCGACCTGCTGCCCGTTTGACCCAAAGAGGCTCATGGAAAGCGTGGTCAGAAACGCTGGGGGTCACGCATCAAGGGAGGTATCCCTCCTCGATTCGAATAGCCTCGAATGGAGCGACATGAAGCTGTTATCCACTCACATGACCGAATGGAGGGATATCCTGATCGTTAAAGGTGCCGTGAGCATCGACATTGTCCCTTATCTCAGCGGGATCTTCAACAAGCCCCAGTCCTCTATGTTCGTCAAATAATGTAAGAGCTTGGTCCGTCTCTGTACTAATATGGTGGCAAAGCATTTACCCGACTCGAATCTGTGCAAATGGCTTTGCAAGCTGAGCACCAGGATGTCTGCCTCGTATGTGCTGACCAAGTCTATCGAGTGGTTGTGAGGATTCCATGTCAGCAAACGAACGACTCCGTACCTGTTGACCATACTCTGTAACTTTCTCACGTTCAGGGATTATTCGTCCGACTGGCTGACACACGTGGGCGAGGAAGAAGAAGCTTGCAACAGAAGCAGCACCAAACTGCTGGTGTACAGAGACCCGAAGCATTTCAGAGGCAACCAGACAGCAGAGGGTGTGGGTGATACCAAGCTGAATACACTGGTTAGGAACATAGTGCTGAGGATGAGTGTCAAGATATGCTCGAAGTGAGAGTCAAGATAGGCTCGAAGTGACAACACTGACAACACTGGATTGCACGCAGGGTTTGACAAAGGTGACTGTCAACAACTCGGCACTCTCTGGAATTTCCAACTGGACTGGGAAGATACATAAGAGTCGCAGCAGGTGGATTTAAAGGTAATTATTAAAAGCAAATTATTATTATAATTATATAATTATAATTATTATTTTTTTAATATTAAAATTATTAATACTTACTTGACGACAACGCCAGCTGTTTCACACACGACACCGTTTCACAGACCGAGTCCAAGTGGGCCGCTGTCATAATGTTCACAAAGTTTAAGAGACAGGGACCTGTGCAGGGGTTCACTGTTGAATATTACAGAATGATGAACCTCACGGTTCTACTGAGCCCGCAGGGATCGGTGAGATCTCTCAGAGAGCTGTTCCAGAGAATGGTGATGTTCAGCGTGACAAACTACTACTACACCATATGATGTTCAGTTTGTCACCTCATCCCCTGCACTGCTCGAGATCTCTCTGTCCACCTTCAACCATGCGTGGCTTGATCAATCACGGGACCAGCATCAACAGCATTGTCCAAGTGCTGTAGGAGACACGCGTGCTACGGGATCTCTTTCGGAAAGTCAATAAGCAGGATGACAGGGCTCATAATACAGCCAGGAGGCTCAAGTGGCTCATCTACGATATGACCAAATACGACCGGTTACCGTGTGACCATGTGGCTTTCTCGTAGACTCTTTCAAGTGTCTTGTAGACTCTTTTCAGAGTTTCTTTCAACATTCAGGAGGACTCAGTGGAGCTCGGGTGCTTTACTCAACACACATCTCTTACAGTTGGCCACGTATTCCTTGACACCCTTCTCCATAGATTCAAAGTAAAACCGCTGACTCGTGAGCAACAATGTGCGCTGCTGACCCTGATGACCAGCATCCTCATGAACTCCCTTCAACACAAGGCCTCTCAAAGACACAGGTACGACATACTGGAATGTTTTCTTCTTACTCACTGGGTGGTTTGAGACACGATACAGAATCCCTAACCATGTGGTGAGTTTTCTCCACTGTCTTAGAGTATAAACTGTTTCTTCAGCTTCAAGGACTCGCTCTCTCCTAGATGGGCGCCGGCCTCTATCGATAAAGAACATGACTCTGCTGATGATAGGATCCAGTGACTGGATATCATACAGCTCCTTGTGTGTAAAAGGCTCTGACCCATGGACATCAACTTCTCAAGATGTTAAACGGACCTCACTGTGGCACCATCATTCCATTGGCGGTGGGCATGGAGGACAGCAGACACCTCTTCACAGGAAACCAACCCACTGACATCGTCTCCAGCTCCACTCAACTCACTCCCAGGAGCCATAGACATTCTACTGCCTCGGGCTGCTCACAGGAGAGGCGGAACATGTCTTGTACATCATCCACTCGACGACCTCTGGCTTCCTCCAGCAGGACATCATATGGAATTCTTGTCAGTCGGTGCAGAACTTTGGAGCGGACAAATGGCTCTTTGCTCAAAGCATCAGCAACAACATTCTTGGGCCCTGGTATGTACTGGATATCAGAGTCAAAGGGTGCCAGCTTTGCAACCCATCTCTGCTCACATGCATCAAGTCTCGACTTTGTAAGAATATATTTGAGTGGATTGTTTTCGGTCCACACAGTAAATTTATGCCCTCACGGCCAATGACTGAATTTATCATGAATGACCTATTTCATGGCTAGAAATTACAGCCGGTGAGCAGGATACTTGGATTATGCATGATTAAGAGATTTACTAGCAACATTTATTTGCCTGGCTATGGCCTTCCCATCTTGCACTTGGGATAGTACAGGTCCCAAACCAGAAAGTAAAAATGGCTGAGAGAAATCTGGATGAACCAGCAGTGACTGGTCAACTAGTGCTGCTTTCAAAGCTTCAGAAGAGAGTTGACATTTGACAGTCCAGTCTGCAGCAGTGAGCCTGCGAGAAGGACCAGGCCTCTTTCTGCCCTTGCCTCTCCTAGGCTTCTTATAACCTGTAGTCAGCTGAAACAATGGCCTAGCAACCATGGAACAATTCTCAATGTAGTGTTGATAGTATACTACCATACCAAGGAAAGAACGGATGTTGCTAGGAGACGGAGTGACACCATCTGCTTCCATCATCTCACTCTCAGTCACATTTGAAATGGTTTGAACCTTAGCAGGGTCAGTGGCTACACCCTCATGACAAATGATGTGGCCCAAAAAAACTAAACAGATCTCCTCAAAAAACCTGCACTTAGATGGAGACAGTTTAAGATTGTGCTCCTGCAATCGCTGAAAAAACATCTTCGGTCTCTGCAGACTCTCTTTGTTCGTCTTAGCAAAAACCATCAGATCATCCAAATAGCAAAGGAGACTTAGAAAGGTTTGGTCACCAAAGATGGTCAGCATCATTCTCATAAAAGTATCTGGGCTGTTGCAAAGGCCCTGAGGTACACTATTGTACTCGTGGAGACCTAAAGGGGAGGAAAAGGCAGTGTATTTCTTATCCTCTTCATGCAGTGGCACCCTGAGGTCAAGTCCATTGTGCTGAAGAAGGCATTACCTCCCAGCGCAGCCAGTATATCAGCCTGATGAGGCAGGGGATGAGCATCCTTTACTGTGCGGGCGTTTAACCACCTAAAGTCAGTACATAGACGCAAGTCCCCATTCTTTTTCCTTGCCAGCACCAATGGTGAGGCATACTCGCTGCTGGATTTTATCTGACGATTTTCTTTTCCTCCATATCATCCAGTGTTTCCCTGAGTTTTTGGTAATGAGCTGGAGAAAGCCTACGATAGGGAAATCGAAATGGGCGGTCATCAGTCAGCTAAATGCGATGGCAGAACTCTTTTGCCTCGCCACAATCCAGGCTATGTCTAGAGAACACTGTGTCATACTTCTCAATTAAACTGACAAGTTTGTCTTTCCAGAACTGTGAAACTGGACACTCCTCAACAGACAGGCCTTGAAGACCAAGATTGCTCAGTGTACTGTTGCCATTAACTACACTGCCACCAACTGAACTCTTAGCTGTCAGACTGCCATGTGAGCTGTCACATTGTACTTTTGCCATGTTCTGGTAAGCTGCTTTCTGCTTGACATCATCAAAATCCTCCAATACAATGCAAGGGTACACATCCGCCGCTTTAGCATTTTGTCTTAGGGTAACTGGTGAAATTGTTGGATTCACAATCTTCACAGTAAGCCATCCATCCCCCCACAGAGGTGTAACTACTCTCCCTACTAATATGTGTCGATTCACACAACGGGACGTGCTGGGCTCGACAACAACAGTACTGTCCACAGAGAGTTGTCTTTGGGTGTAGGCGGCCCCAAACCAGATGCTCACTCATGGGTTGGAGCATTACTGCTCTCTTCAACTTAATGGGGCCCACTTTATCTGGGATGGAGTTTCCTCTCCGTCTCTCCATATTTGATTGGAGACGCAGAGAGTGGCTGTCATCACACTGGCCAGAAGGACCTGGCGTACCCACCACCCGCCAGTAGCTGTCATTTGATTTGAACTTTCTAATCGGAGACTTCAACACATTAGTGCCTACAATGAGTTCATCAACCTGCCCATCTACAATAAGCACTGGGACCACATAACTGAAGCCATAAAGCTGTATTTTGAAGTCACACATGCCCACTGGGCTAGTTTGTGTCCCACCACAACCCACCAGGATGACGTCTAAAGGAGCTAGAAATTTCCCCTCTACCACTCCTGCCTCTCTCAACTGAGGTACAATATCTGCGTGCAGAGTAGTAGCCATGGGCCCACTATCTAACATCCCCTTCAGCTCAACTGTATCCTGTACCAGCACGGTGGTGTAAAACAAACTGTCATTCTGAGTAATTCTCATTGTGTTCTGAAAAATTACTGTGTTGTTCTTGAGTACCGACTCATAAAAATAAGAATTAAACAGATTGGATATCATCATCAGTGAAGGAACAATTACACTGCCTCACATTGCCCTCCTCAGAATGGAGGCTTTGTAGTTTTCCTGAGACCTACCAGTCTGTCCACATCCAGGGCTCTGTCACTGTCTCACTACAGTCAAAGCTCATCTGGCCCGGAGAGAAGCACTTGAAACACAGCTGGTGCATCTGACAGTGAGCTTTAGCCCAGTGATTAGTGCTTCCACAGACAGCGCACTCGCGCTGACGTTTGGGGAACTGTTTACGGGCCCTCTGTTGTTCACAGACTGAGTATTGCTGACAAGAGCCTTCTCTAACATACTCAAGACTTTCCCTAATGTCCCAACCTCAGATACAGATGGGGCCTGTTCTGGTTCACGGCCACATTGAGAAAAAGATGACTCATTAGATCTGCTCACAGGATCCACTTCCTCCTTGGTGGAGTCAAAGACAGCAGCCAGCTGCTGTGAAATGTTGTGTTCTACATGCTTTACGCTCCCTTAACAGTTCATCCAAACCATCCTGTACCTCACTGGCTGTCCAGTCACGAAGGGGTTTGCATTTGAACACTTGGGCCAACTCTTTATCAGGACAGTTGCGTACAAACATGCCTGCCAACTCTGAGCACTGATTGGGCAAGGTTCTACCCTCACTTACCTCTGCAGCTTTGTTAAGCCATGGCTCAATAGAGCACTAAAATACAATGTAATTTACTGCAAATACAAAAAAATTGCAATGAACAAATTCCTTCAAAAACATGCAAATAAACACAAATATCCTTATCTAGTGAATATGCCACATTCACCTTCACTATTTGCAGTATATATTCACTTATAGCAAACCATCAACACGATTGTTCACCTCAGCCACGTGCACAGCTCCGTGGTCGGCTTGAGCTGACCAGTCGGCAGATCGCGGCACCAGTTTGTAGCGTAGGTTCTGCGTTGTGTATTTTTAATTAGGACGCTGCCAGAACTGGAGGTCTGCTGGTTGAATTATTTTTATTTGCCTTGCACACGAAGAGACAACGCACAATATTTTAGCCCTTGGCGCAGTCATAGCTCTCAGGCACCTTGATAGCCGAAGGTCAGGCAAAAGAGAACAATAAGGGGCTACGGAAATACAGATAACCCGCGATGGACCAAACCAAAACATACACAACTTTTACAATCACGTGTATGTACAATACTGATATGCAGCTGTAAATAAATATAAAACACACTGAATTATTATTATCAAATGATTAACATCCCCTCTTGACCTGGCCTATTTCAATTGGTCCTTTTGTGCAATTTGGTGTATCATCTAGGGGAACAACATCACACTGCCACACCTGCGGTGTGACTAACTGTAAAGAAACTAGACTCTTTTGAAAACTTCAAGAAGAAAAATGATGGTGACAGAATCATGAGTAATTTGCACCGACTAAGTCTGAAGAACTACGGATCAGAAGAAATGGAAGTGTCCTACAAATGTCCTGGAGGAGATGTCCAGAAAGTACTCTGTGACATGAGTTTTACCATGTGATCCATGCTTGATCGCTCAATGTGATCCAAGCAAGAACTAAAAAAACGGTGAAGTCTGGAACCTGAAAGGTTCTGGTAGAGTGGCTACAGACACCGATCAAGTTGATACAAAGATTTCTAAAACTGCAAAAATTGAAACAGTCCCTGGAAAAGATCAAGAAAATGTTCCACCTCTGACAAAGCCAAAGAGGTCGCATCGGCGATCGGAGCTACAGTCAACAACAACAAGGTTATTGGAGTTCCTGAAGACTCCATGAAGAACATGGATCAAATCATTTAACTCCTTTTACACCAGAGATTTTGATTGGGGACTAAAGGCATTTGTCGAATTGACTGGTCGTCCACTGAGCGAAGAAGAGGAACAGGAGCTTGAGAAAGATTTGGAGGACGGTGAGATCAACTCCACCAATCTATTCACTTACCTTGAGTCTGAAGAATAGGCCATTATGAGAGGCCAAGATCTACACCAGGATGACCCGGACAAGAGTGTCTTCTTTCGGGACAAATATGGGTTGCACATACTTATTGGTGTTGCAGCCGTTGTTGGTTCAGCGTCTTGTGTGATATGCTGTTGTCTCTATTGTATGAGACAGAAATGCAATAATCAAATCAAATCAAATGTTATTTTTCACATGCACATGGTTAGCAGATGTTAATGCGAGTGTAGCAAAATGCTTGTGCTTCTAGTTCCGACAATGCAGTAATAACCAGCGAGTAATCTAACCTAACAATTCCAAAACTACTACATTATACACTCAAGTGTAAAGGGATAAAGAATATGTACATAAAGATATATGAATGAGTGATGGTACAGAACGGCATAGGCAGGATGCAGTAGATGGTATCGAGTACAGTATATGCATATGAGAGTAATGTAGGGTATGTAAACAAAGTGGCATAGTTTAAAGTTGCTAGTGATACATGTATTACATAAAGATGCAGTAGATGATATAGAGTACAATATATACATATACATATGAGATGAGTAATGTAGAGTGTGTAAACATTATATTAACTGGCATTGTTTTAAATGGCTAGTGATACATTTTTTACATCAATTTCCATCAATTTCCATTATTAAATTATATTCTAAAAGTGGCTGGAGTTGAGTCAGTATGTTGGCAGCAGCCACTCAATGTTAATGGTGGTTGTTTAACAGTCAGATGGCCTTGAGATAGAACTGGCCTCGCCTTCTGGATGATAGCGGGGTGAACAGGCAGTGGCTCGGGTGGTTGTTGTCCTTGATGATCTTTATTGCCTTCCTGTGACATCGAATAATGTAGGTGTCCAGGAAAGCAGGTAGTTTGCCCCCGGTGATGCGTTGTGCAGACCTCACTACCCCTGGTGATGCGTTGTGCAGACCTCACTACCCCTGGTGATGCGTTGTGCAGACCTCACTACCCTCTGGAGAGCCATACGGTTGTGGGCGGAGCAGTTGCCGTACCAGGCGGTGATACAGCATCTGCATCTGTAGAAGTTTGTGAGTGCTTTTGGTGAATTTCTTCAGTCTCCTGAGGTTGAAGAGGCTCTGCTGCACCTTCTTCACGTCTTCTTTACTACCCTCTCCACTACTGTCCCATTGATGTGGATAGGGGGTGCTCCCTCTGCTGTTTCCTGAAGTCCTCAATCATCTCCTTTGTTTTGTTGACGTTGAGTGTGAGGTTATTTTCCTGACACCACACTCCAAGGGCCCTCACCTCCTCCCTGTAGGCCGTCTCATAGTTGTTGGTAATTAAGCCTACCACTGTAGTGTCATCTGCAAACTTGATGATTTTATTGGAGGCATGCATGGCCAAGCAGTCATGGGTGAACAGGGAGTACAGGAGAGGGCTCAGAACACACCCTTGTGGGGCCCCAGTGTTGAGGATCAGCGGGGTGGAGATGTTGTTACCTACCCTCACCACCTGGGGACAGCCCGTCGTGAACTCCAGTAACCATCTGCACAGGGCGGGGTCGAGACCCAGGGTCTCGAGCTTGATGCCGAGTTTGGAGGGTACTATGGTGTTAAATGCTGAGCTGTAGTCAATGAACAGCATTCTCACATAGGTATTGCTCTTGTCCAGAGGGGTTAGGGCAGTGTGCAGTGTGGTTGCGATTGCGTCGTCTTTGGACCTATTGGGGCGGTAAGCCAATTGGAGTGGGTCTAGGGGGTCAGGTAGGTTGGAGGTAATATGGTCCTTGACTAGTCTCTCAAAGCACTTCATGATGACAGAAGTGAGTGCTATGGGGTGGTAGTCGTTTAGCTCAGTTACCTTAGTTTCTTTGGAACAGGAACAATGGTGGTCCTCTTGAAGCATGTGGGAACAGCAGACTGGGATAAGGATGGATTGAATATGTCCGTAAACACACCAGCCAGCTGGTCTCTCAAACAATTCATGATGATAGAAGTATCAACGGAAGTGGACCTGGAAACCGACACAATGCCGATCTAACATTTTGTGTCATTTCTTTTCTATTACGTAGTAAATGCAGGAACAATATTGCAAGTTGACAATCTCTCTATGTGTTTCAATTGGGGTGGAAATGCAACGAGTTCCTCCAATATTAAATATACTTGTACAGACTCCTTTTATTTGCATTCGTGACCATTTGTGTTTCACCCCAACAAGATTCCATATCTTGTCCTCAACACCTCAGAGCGTTTATTATCGGACCAGGGCCTATTTGCAAGGACCATCCGACCACGACTCATTCGTCCGATCACGGAATAAAACTAGGTCTATGGCACAACCTATGTTTTGCATTACAATGGTTGACTTGCAACATGATGATTTTGGCCTATCGACACCAAGCAGAAAGTCAAAAAAGAGCAGAGTGGGCGTGCATCTATGAGCCAATCGACAGTCCTTGAGTTACCTTTTCCATTAGCAAGGAAGGCTAGTCCGTCACATGGACTTGACATCGATCAGATAGACTCCCTATAACTTCCTTACAGTAACAACACCCCAGTCTTTCCACGTCTTCCAATGAAGGCAGATACAAGCAGTCTGTTACACCAGTTACTACTCACTGACATTGGGGTTGTACCTCTCAGCTCTCCGTGTCCACGACTCGTGATCAGAAGCACGACAACCATGTCTTCATCCAGCATCATTGAGCTCCACGACACGCGTACCTTCGGTGGTCTCGACACAGATGGAACTGGTGGTAAACTGGACCAAGGTGCACGATTTGAGGAAAAGCACGTTTCTATTTAACAACACAGACTCTGTGTGTTTGTCGTATCACAAATGCGACCGGTGGGGGTTGAAATGAACATGTCATAGAATTAGACATCAAGAAAACTGGTTCAGAAGACATGTTTGTTTCAGTGTCTTTTCATAAACCTGTTGTGTATCACTGTGAACGTTGTGACGCTGATGGTACCAGTGGTATACTAGGTTTTGGAAAACCCAAGTTTGTACTTAAAACTGACTCTGTGCATCTGTGGTATTGCAAATCCGCACAGGGGTTGAGATCAACAAACATTGCATCGAATAACACATCAAGAATCCGGTTGAGAAGACAAGTCTTAGAACTGCTCCCAATTACGAGCCTCTTAAGTACGAGCAGCCCAAGTACGAGCAGCCCAAGTACGAGCAGCCCAAGTACGAGCAGCGACAAGTGGCAACTATTCAAAGTCCCACGTTGGACCCTGGAGAGATCCCATTGATGGAGTTAGACCTCCTGTTTTATCTGCACCCTGTGACATTTTCTATGTATGTCTTTTGCAGATATTAAGAAACATATACAAAGATAGTCCCCAGATTTGTGCCTTGTCAGCTCAGGGGTTTGAACTCGCAACCTTCCGGTTACTAGTTCAACGCTCTAACCACTAGGCTACCCTGCCCCCCCAGGACAGTTACTGTGTGGAGGAATATAGGTCTTGGGTTATTTATGAAAAGCAATTTAGCTGAAGGTTTATACTCTCAGCCTCAACAGACAATTCCCAAGCCAAGATCAATATTAGTTATTATATTCACAACCTCTCTTGGACATTTCACCCATTCACTTAAAACCTCTTTCAGCTAGGGGGCACTATTTTTATCTTTGGAAAAATAACGTTCCCAAAGTAAACGGTCTATTTCTCAGGCCCAGATGCTAGAATATGCATATAATTGACAGATCAGGATAGAAAACACTCAAAAGTTTCCAAAACTGTCAAAATATTGTCTGTGAGTATAACAGAACTGGTATTGCAGGCAAAAACCTGAGTAAAATCAAACCAGGAAGTGGCTTCTATTTTGAAAGCTATATGTTCCATAGCCTGCCTTCTCCCATTTAAAGAGATATCAACCAGATTTATTTTCCTATCGCTTCCTCAGGGTGTCAACATTCTTTAGACATAGTTTCAGGCTTTTATTTTGAAAAATTAGCGAGAAAGATCATATCGCGGGATAGTCAGGAAAGATCCTCCCGCCGTGCAATTGACAGAAGAGGTGTGCACCGCACTCGGTCATAAGGTCCGCGATCTACGGTCCATGACTACGCTACCATCTTATAATCGGAGGATCATGTAGAGACGTACTGATGTTCCCGAAGAATATGCAGAGTAAACGGCAATGATGACAATGCTATGATTATGCAACTAGAAGACATGTGCAGTGACACTACCATCCCTGAACCGACCCAACATTTCATCTCTTTGTTTAACATTCATGTGTTTGACATTCTGAACATGATGTTTATGAAAGATGTCTTTGTGTTTGCGTAGTAAACCTGGATCCAAACCAAATGTGTATCTGTGTATTACAAACAAAATAACACGTTGAAGTGAAAATACCTGTTTCGATCGTTCCTTTATTAGGATGGGAGTCCTTGTTCATGTCAAAGTAAGGAGGTGTTTTCTTTGACGTTTACTTATATGTATATCATTAAAGGCCAATTGGCTATAAAAGATGGATCCCTTTTTTACAAAATGGAAAGTGCACCTTCCAAATATGTCTCTGTTTTATTGTCTTATTGTCGTATTGTCTAGTTGATTCAATGAGCTTGAAGGATATAGCAAAAGGCATCGCACATACACTTGAATGTATGTTAGGTTATTGCAATTAGAAAAAGTTGTTCAATACATAAATATTGTTCTGGTCCTCACGAAGGACCTAGTTGCGCACTGTAGATATGGGACAAGGACCCTCATGAGGTTCCAAGATTTGATGAAATCATGAACTTTATAAGTCATCTTATAACTAATTTTCGAGTTTAAAATTTGTGGAAACATTATGGCACAAAAAACACTCTCAGAGACAGTCGAGGTGATAGAGTTTATTGTACACAACACACACTGTATACAGATCACATTATCCATAGAACTGGAGCATTCATAGCCTTACCTTCTATGTAGACATCATTGACATCAAGATCCCATACGTCACTGCACATTACATTTCATAGGTGGCGTCTACTGTGAGTCGTCACAGTCAAAGCGGACTGCACCGTCACGCACAGAGATCCGGGTCTTGGCCTCTTTAGGTTCCACAGTTCGCGGCCCTATTTCATGGTCTTGGCCATTAATCCGTAATTCACCTCGGTCCTGTACTTAGACCGGATCTTCTCTGGGACCTTTGTGAAACCGGCCAGCCTCATACCCATGTTGTAATAGTTGCAGTCCTGAGAAGAAGGGCCGCCGACACAACAGGGTAGACTAGAGGAAGAGGAAATGGACTTGTAGTTGGTTACCACTCCTGTCATCAATCTCTTAATTCCCAGTCCCATCAGGACTATGTTATAATTGGTCCCGCACAGCGCCATGAAAAACAGCTTTTCCATTCGCTTCGTCTCAGAATATATTGCTTTTCATGCGCAGGAAAAAGTGTCGGCCCGCTCAGTACATCCTCAAGAAACGACCGTAACTGCCCCTCGGTACCATCCCGTTCAGGTACGCATTACTCAACCGCTTGAGGCCATTCATTTTTTCTGTTCTTTGCTCAGGACCACCTTGTATTCTGCGCCGTCGTTTAGGTAGAGCTCTCTTCTCACCAGTAGACGGGGGGGTGTCTGACTCGGAGCTCAGTAGCGGACTCTCGTCAGATGTGGCGCATAGCGTTTTGAAGATGTCACAGACCGTCTTTGTACTGACACAGCCTTTGTCTACAATGAGTCCCAACCCATCCAATCTGGTCCGGGCATTCGACTCAAAGAACCTAGACAGGAAGGTGAGGAAGAGAGATCCCATGATCCCGACTAGGTACAGGTACAGAGCTACTGTTTTCTTAAAGTTGACATTACCGTGATTATCCAGAGTGACCTTGAAAGAATTGTGTTGCTTTCGAGTCATTGGCAGCAGGTATTCGTCCTCAGCGGCAATGTGTTAGAGCACTCGGAACCTATCCTCACTTGAAGCCAGCTCCCTAAACTGAAGCTTGCGTGGGCGGTTGTCGGGAAAGGCAAACAGCAGCTTCCTGAAGGTCAACATGTGCATGTCTAGATCCTCGTGGTAGCTCTTGTTGTCTAGCCTCATAGTAATGCCCTCGCGTCCACAAGCCGTCAGCATGGCCACCAGTTTCGAGTCTCCGCTGTACACGGGCACGCTGCCTTTCGGAACGTTTACCAACTCCACGAGCAGCGTGTTGGCATCAGTGCTCGTACACTGTAGTCACGTGTCCCTCAATGTAGACACTTGTATAGTCTTGGGGATTCGCAAAAGTCGCCACAGAGACGCTCTTGAGTCCCTCAGGCCTGTCTATCTAGCTGTCGGCATAACTGGGATCTACGTCGGACAGCTCACACTCCGGGAGGTTTCAGATCTTCGTTCACGAATGCGCTTTCGTCCTGGCTCTCTTGGTACTCTACTCAGGTCTGGCTGAGTCCTGGCTCTCCAGGTACCTCTGGTGGAACGACATCAGGTTATCAACCGAGCTTCCCTCTAGGAGGTTATCGACCGATGTTCCCTCTAGGAGGTTATCGACCGAGGTTCCCTCTAGGAGGTTATCGACCGAGGTTCCCTCTAGGAGGTTATCGACCGAGGTTCCCTCTAGGAGGTTATCGACCGAGGTTCCCTCTAAGAGGTTATCGACCGAGGTTCCCTCTAGGAGGTCATCGACCGAGGTTCCCTGTAGGATGTTATCGACCGAGGTTCCCTCTAGGAAGGTTTCTAGGTCTCTAGGAGCTCGTCCTTGGATGAGTCTCCCTTCGCGTCGGTCACTAGAAACAACTTGTTTTATATACCCATGTTGGCCAACAGCTTCATCATGGTGTATTCTATGGCACACAGATTACGTTTACAGAACTCTATGTGAGGTACAGGGGGAGAGGTTTAGTCTGATCACCCTCATGGCTTTTGAGCTCCCGCGCCGTCCTTTACAAGCACTGCACACCGGCTGCCTGCATTTTCCGAGATGTAACCATGCTTACTATGGATGCCTGCAATCACCCTTGATGTAGTCACTGTCTGTGACTTTGTGGATTACCATGAGATGGTCTATCAGAGTCCAATCCTGTCGCTGGCACGGTCTGTCGATGAATTCAAATGGCGCCAGGTGAGGTTTTGCGAGCATCGAGTGGATAGCTTGTGTTTCAACCCCATTTTGGTCAACATAATAATCTACATTGTGTACGTGGTGACCGTGGTGCAGACTTCGACCGTCCTAAAGGGGAAGAATGAATGAATCCTGGTTGATGTTCAGAGAGACATCCCCGAGGCTGTGACCATACCCTCCTCAGCCCGAGACTACATGAGCAGAAGCACCAACCCTTACAATTCACAATCCAGCTTCATGAAAGGAACCCAAGCCTCTCTGATATCTCCGCCTCCACCTGAGCTGAGAAACAAAGGGAGCGTAGAGCTGGGAACGCACCCGAAACGCACGCCGTACAGGCTGACAGCCTGCGGGTCTCCTGAGAGCTTGGTCAATTGTTATGGCTTATTATATTATAATTATCAAGGAACCCTGAGTGTGTCGTGTGTTGTGGTTACAGGCCCGTTGTCAGGAGATGCATCAGCAATACACAAAAGCAGTTGACCTGACCCGGCGCTTCAGAAGAAATGAAAACAATGTCGACAACAGTCCCTCCAGGATAGACCCTTGGAATGAGTTGTTATGTAACACATGTTTTCTTTTTGGTTTTTGTTGTTAGTTCTCTGAACTGAATAATACACTGGACACAACAAGGGAAACAATGGTCCAAATAGCAGAATAGGCTCCTGTGTTATTGGAAGATCCCCTTCTGTGTTTTCTCACTTGTCACATATATAGATGTGTGTGTCGTGGATCAATATGTGGTACCTATGTGAATAAATAACAAAGGAACCAAAGAGTCTCTCTTTATTGACACACACGTTCAACTGAAAATAATATTAATAGGAACATAGAAAGCATTCACAGGTTTAGGTTCATATTAAACCGTACAGGACCATTCTTTTTACGACCAGCGAAGCGCTGCAGATACGGCACACTGTGTCCAGACACTCAATCTTGAAGAAAGGGCATCTAGCGAATGACAGAGATGCGCGTTATTACTTTCGTAATGACAAATGGGTTCCGCAGAAATGAGAAAAGAATCATATCAAGACTATCAGTTGAGTCGGCGGTGGAATATGAGGGGCAGAATGTATGCTTCCCGGAGTCTGAAACCAACATGGTTGTGATGCAATCAAAGAGACATTACAGTCAAAACAAGGGGATGTGAGAGTGTGAATGGACTATGTGTGCTTCAGAGATAGATAAGTGTTCTCTCGGTAACAACCCATTATAATCACCTTTCCTATCAAACTGACTACTCTTGTGCACTGTCACAGTGTAGTGCACATCACCATTCAGGCACTTTGTATCAGACTCTCCACGACACCACCAACGGTACGGAGCGAGGATCGAGTTGAGAAGAATGGGAATGAGAAAAAGAACAAAACCAAGAAGAGAACAACAAGAAACAACAAGGGAGGCATGCTTGTCATATTGGACGTGGGTTGCAACCGACACCGAAAGGTTGGGATGGAGGCTACACCAATTAAAGCCTGCAATATCTAGATGTCTATACGAGGGTCACCGGGACCACATGAGGAACAACATAAAGGTTAAGCTCGAGAGCGCATGTCACTAAGAGATCCTCTCCCGTCACATCCCAGTATTTACAAACAGCTTCCTCAGCAAACCGTCTCATGGTTTAGTACTGGAAGTCATTCTCACGGCGTTCACACCAAACCCCTCTGATAACCGAAGCAGACCTCCTATCCTCTCCTCTCTAGTAACCCGACATCTACCCCAGGATCCCACCTAATCGACTAACGCAATGGCCGCTTGGTACAACTGCCGCCTCCTGACGAATAGGACCCTGACAGATCACGAGAAGGAAAACCTGGACCGTGTCACCATGAGATCCGTCATGCATAACAGAGTTGATGTAATGATA
The DNA here is from genome assembly GCF_036934945.1 of Oncorhynchus masou masou. Taxonomy (NCBI): domain Eukaryota; kingdom Metazoa; phylum Chordata; class Actinopteri; order Salmoniformes; family Salmonidae; genus Oncorhynchus; species Oncorhynchus masou. Next base: position 4,241,192 of record NC_088242.1, read on the forward strand.
GGACCCCAGGACAGACCCTTCACCAGACCCATGTACGTGGAGTTGATGTAATGATAGGACCCCAAGGACAGTCCCTTCACCAGACCCATGTACGTGGGGTTGATGTAATGATAGGACCCCAAGGACAGTCCCTTCACCAGACCCATGTACGTGGAGTTGATGTAATGATAGGACCCAAGGACAGTCCCTTCACCAGACACATGTACGTGGGGTTGATGTAATGATAGGACCCCAAGGACAGTCCCTTCACCAGACACATGTCCGTGGAGTTGATGTAATGATAGGACCCCAGGATAGTCCCTTCACCAGACCCATGTAGGTGGAGTTGACGCACTACCACCATCTTAACGCCCTATTAGCCATGATCGCGTGCTACGTCTACCCAACAGTGAAAACCTTGTACGACTATCCCGTGAGACACGTGCAATTTGCAGCAGCGCAGCGAGTCGTCCACGCATCAGGATCAGCTGTCAATTGCAGGAAGGAGAGGACAAGAGTAAGGGAAAGAAAAGCCAAGCCAAGAGACATCATGACAAGAGAAGCCTAAAAGTAAAGAAGATGATCGTCATCACAATACATCCACCAGTAGAAGGAAATGCTTGACCAGGGCCTTGGACCCCTAGGCACGTTCAGTGAGCCTTCATGCTGTTACACGGCAAACAGCCATCGCTGGAGACCGCGATCTAGCAACAGCTGAGCCTCATCACTTGAATCATGACACCGTGCCTGTACAGCTTGTGTAGTAAATAGTCAGTCTTGCCAAGCAACTTTCCCAAATCACTCTGAGGGGACCGGGGATATGTAATGAATTCACTCTGCGGGGACCGTGGATATGTAATGAATTCACTCTGCAGGGACCGGAGATATGTCATGAATTCACTCTTCGGGGACCACATGTAATGAATTCACTCTGAGGGGACCAGGGATATGTAATGAATTCACTCTGCGGGCACTGGGGACATGTAATGAATTCACTCTGAGGGGACCGGGGATATGTAATGAATTCACTCTGGGGGACCCACTCTGAGGGGACCGGGGGATATGTAATGAATTCACTCTGAGGGGACCGGGGATATGTAATGAATTCACTCTGCGGGGACCGGGATATGTAATGAATTCACTCTGAGGGGACCGGGTATATGTAATGAATTCACTCTGGGGGACCGGGATATGTAATGAATTCACTCTGAGGGGACCAGGGATATGTAATGAATTCACTCTGGGGCACCATGTAATGAATTCACTCTGAGGGGACCGGGGATATGTAATGAATTCACTCTTCACCGGGATATGTAATGAATTCACTCTGAGGGGACCGGGGATATGTAATGAATTCACTCTGAGGGGACCGGGTATATGTAATGAATTCACTCTGAGGGGACCACGGATATGTAATGAATTCACTCTGAGGGGACCGGGGATATGTAATGAATTCTCTCTGAGGGGACCGGGGATATGTAATGAATTCACTCTGCGGGGACCGGGGATATGTAATGAATTCACTCTGAGGGGACCGGGGATATGTAATGAATTCACTCTGCGGGGACCAGGGATATGTAATGAATTCACTCTGAGGGGACCGGGGACATGTAATGAATTCACTCTGAGGGGACCAGGGATATGTAATGAATTCACTCTGCATGGCACTGGGGACATGTAATGAATTCACTCTGAGGGGACCGGGGATATGTAATGAATTCACTCTGACCGGGATATGTAATGAATTCACTCTGAGGGGACCGGGGATATGTAATGAATTCACTCTGAGGGGACCGGGGATATGTAATGAATTCACTCTGCGGGGACCGGGGATATGTAATGAATTCACTCTGAGGGGACCGGGTATATGTAATGAATTCACTCTGCGGGGACCGGGGATATGTAATGAATTCACTCTGAGGGGATCAGGGATATGTAATGAATTCACTCTGCGGGCACCGGGGACATGTAATGAATTCACTCTGAGGGGACCGGGGATATGTAATGAATTCACTCTGAGGGGACCGGGGATATGTAATGAATTCACTCTGGGGGACCGGGTATATGTAATGAATTCACTCTGAGGGGACCACGGATATGTAATGAATTCACTCTGAGGGGACCGGGGATATGTAATGAATTCTCTCTGAGGGGACCGGGGATATGTAATGAATTCACTCTGCGGGGACCGGGGATATGTAATGAATTCACTCTGAGGGACCGGGGATATGTAATGAATTCACTCTGCGGGGACCGGGATATGTAATGAATTCACTCTGAGGGGACCGGGTATATGTAATGAATTCACTCTGCGGGGACCGGGATATGTAATGAATTCACTCTGAGGGGACCAGGGATATGTAATGAATTCACTCTGCACCACATGTAATGAATTCACTCTGAGGGGACCGGGGGATATGTAATGAATTCACTCTGCGGGGACCAGGGGATATGTAATGAATTCACTCTGAGGGGACCGGGGATATGTAATGAATTCACTCTGGGGGACCGGGTATATGTAATGAATTCACTCTGAGGGGACCACGGATATGTAATGAATTCACTCTGAGGGGACCGGGGATATGTAATGAATTCTCTCTGATGGACCGGGGATATGTAATGAATTCACTCTGCGGGGACCGGGATATGTAATGAATTCACTCTGAGGGGACCGGGGATATGTAATGAATTCACTCTGAAGGGACCGGGGATGTGTAATGAATTCACTCTGAGGGGACCGGAGATATGTAATGAATTCACTCTGCGGGGAGCGGGGATATGTAATGAATTCACTCTGAGGGGACCAGGGATATGTAATGAATTCACTCTGAGGGGACCGGGGATATGTAATGAATTCACTCTGAGGGGACCGGAGATATGTAATGAATTCACTCTGAGGGGACCGGGGATATGTAATGAATTCACTCTGTGGGGACCGGGGATATGTAATGAATTCACTCTGTGGGGACCGGGGATATGTAATGAATTCACTCTGAGGGGACCGGGGATATGTAAGGAATTCACTCTGAGGGGACCGGGGATATGTAATGAATTCACTCTGAGGGGACCGGGGATATGTAATGAATTCACTCTGAGGGGACCGGGGATATGTAATGAATTCACTCTGCTGGGACCGGGGATATGTAATGAATTCACTCTGCGGGGACCGGGGATATGTAATGAATTCACTCTGAGGGGACCACGGATATGTAATGAATTCACTCTGAGGGGACCGGGGATATGTAATGAATTCACTCTGAGGGGACCGGGGATATGTAGTGAATTCACTCTGAGGGGACCGGGGATATGTAATGAATTCACTCTGCGGGGACCGGGGATATGTAATGAATTCACTCTGAGGGGACCGGGGATATGTAATGAATTCACTCTGAGGGGACCGGGGATATGTAATGAATTCACTCTGCGGGGACCGGGGACATGTAATGAATTCACTCTGCGGGGACCGGGGAGATGTAATGAATTCACTCTGCGGGGACCACGGATATGTAATGAATTCACTCTGAGGGGACCGGGGATATGGGAATTCACTCTGAGGGGACCGGGGATAAATGAATTCACTCTGCGGGGACCGGGACATGTAATGAATTCACTCTGCGGGGACCGGGGATATGTAATGAATTCACTCTGGGGGACCGGGGATATGTAATGAAGTCACTCTGCTGGGACCGGGGATATGTAATGAATTCACTCTGAGGGGACCGGGGATAGGTAATGAATTCACTCTGAGGGGACCGGGGATATGTAGTGAATTCACTCTGAGGGGACCGGGGATATGTAATGAATTCACTCTGAGGGGACCGGGGATATGTAGTGAATTCACTCTGAGGGGACCGGGGATATGTAATGAATTCACTCTGCGGGGACCGGGGATATGTAATGAATTCACTCTGAGGGGACCGGGGATATGTAATGAATTCACTCTGAGGGGACCGGGGATATGTAATGAATTCACTCTGCGGGGACCGGGGTAATGAATTCATTCTGCGGGGACCGGGATATGTAATGAATTCACTCTGACCATATGTAATGAATTCACTCTGCGGGGGGGATATGTAATGAATTCACTCTGCGGGGACCGGGGATATTTAATGAATTCACTCTGCGGGGACCGGGGATATGTAATGAATTCACTCTGCGGGGACCGGGGATATGTAATGAATTCACTCTGTGGGGACCGGGATATGTTATGAATTCACTCTGAGGGGACCGGGGATATGTAATGAATTCACTCTGAGGGGACCGGGGATATGTAATGAATTCACTCTGAGGGGACCGGGGATATGTAATGAATTCACTCTGAGGGGACCGGAGATATGTAATGAATTCACTCTGCTGGGACCGGGATATGTAATGAATTCACTCTGGGGGATATGTAATGAATTCACTCTGAGGGGACCGGTTATATGTAGTGAATTCACTCTGAGGGGACCGGGGATATGTAATGAATTCACTCTGCGGGGACCGGGGATATGTAATGAATTCACTCTGAGGGGACCGGGGATATGTAATGAATTCACTCTGCGGGGACCGGGACATGTAATGAATTCATTCTGCGGGGACCGGGATATGTAATGAATTCACTCTGCGGGGACCACGGATATGTAATGAATTCACTCTGCGGGACCGGGATATGTAATGAATTCACTCTGCGGGGACCGGGATATTTAATGAATTCACTCTGGGGACCGGGGATATGTAATGAATTCACTCTGGGACCGGGGATATGTAATGAATTCACTCTGTGGGGACCGGGATATGTTATGAATTCACTCTGAGGGGACCGGGGATATGTAATGAATTCACTCTGAGGGGACCGGGGATATGTAATGAATTCACTCTGAGGGGACCGGGGATATGTAATGAATTCACTCTGAGGGGACCGGAGATATGTAATGAATTCACTCTGCTGGGACCGGGGATATGTAATGAATTCACTCTGCGGGGATCGGGGATATGTAATGAATTCACTCTGAGGGGACCGGTTATATGTAGTGAATTCACTCTGAGGGGACCGGGGATATGTAATGAATTCACTCTGCGGGGACCGGGATATGTAATGAATTCACTCTGGGGGACCGGGAATATGTAATGAATTCACTCTGCGGGGACCGGGATATGTAATGGTCACTCTGCTGGGACTGGGGATATGTAATGAATTCACTCTGCGGGGACCTGGGATATGTAATGAATTCACTCTGAGGGGACCGGGATATGTAAATTCACTCTGAGGGGACCGGGGATATGTAATGAATTCACTCTGAGGGGACCGGGGATATGTAGTGAATTCACTCTGAGGGGACCGGGGATATGTAATGAATTCACTCTGCGGGGACCGGGATATGTAATGAATTCACTCTGAGGGGACCGGGGATATGTAATGAATTCACTCTGAGGGGACCGGGGATATGTAATGAATTCACTCTGCGGGGACCGGGGATATGTAATGAATTCACTCTGCGGGGACCGGGGATATGCAATGAATTCACTCTGTGGGGACCGGGGATATGTAATGAATTCACTCTGAGGGGACCGGGGATATGTAATGAATTCACTCTGAGGGGACCGGGGATATGTAATGAATTCCCTCTGAGGGGACCGGGGATATGTAATGAATTCACTCTACCGGGATATGTAATGAATTCACTCTGGGACCGGGGACATGTAATGAATTCACTCTGCGGGGACCGGGATATGTAATGAATTCACTCTACCATATGTAATGAATTCACTCTGCGGGGACCGGGGACATGTAATGAATTCATCTACCCGGGGATATAATGAAGTCACTCTGAGGGGACCATATGTAATGAATTCACTCTGAGGGGACCATATGTAATGAATTCACTCTGAGGGGACCATATGTAATGAATTCACTCTGCCCGGGGATATGTAATGAATTCACTCTGCGGGGACCGGGACCATCTACCATATGTAATGAATTCCCTGACCGGAAATATGTAATGAATTCCATATGTAATGAATTCTACCATAACCCTGAACCATTTACCATTACCCTGAACCATCTACCATAACACTGAGCCATCTACCATAACCCTGAGCCATCTAACATAACCCTGAGCCATCTACCATAACCCTGAGCCATCTACCATAACCCTGAGCCATCTACCATAACCCTGAGCCATCTACCATAACCCTGAGCCATCTACCATAACCCTTAGCCATCTACCATAACCCTGAGCCATCTACCATAACCCTTAGCCATCTACCATAACCCTGAGCAATCTACCATAACCCTGAGCCATCTACCATAACCCTTAACCATCTCCTATAACACTGAGCCATCTACCATAACCCTGAGCCATCTACCATAACCCTGAGCCATCTACCATAACCCTGAGCCGTCTACCATAACTCTGAGCCGTTCTGTAGTTACACAGATAGATCGTGATTGACTATTTCGATCACGTTTCATGCACTGTAAGAAAGAGCTAATCTGCTCTTCAGAGATCGAGCCACACCAGCGCTCTCCCAACCATTCTAAAAATAAAAGCCATGATTTGTTCAATCAATGGGGTCAAAATGACCTGAGGACAGCGGGAGGATCAACACACCGAGGACAACAAAGTGTCGGGTTGGGTCAAAATTGACGCGGGGACAGTGGGAGGCATCGGGTCATTTTGACCCCACACCGTGTTGATTAAGCAGACTGTGTTTGTCTATTGTTGTGACTGAAGATCAGATCAAGTTCAAGTCCAGTTAATTCCCTTCCTTTTTCTTGGCGTTGTATATATTTATTTATTATATTAATTAATATTAATTAATTAATATTTTAATATTATTAATATTATATATTATTATATTTAGTCCAGTGGTTCTTAACTTTGTTGGAGGTACTGAACCCCACCAGTTTCATATGCGCATTCACCAAACCCTTCTTAATTTGAAAAATAAAATATGTATATATTTTACTGGTGCACAAAATGAACCGTGTATCAACATCACTGTGTTCAAAAAACAAAATCATCAAAACATGATTTTCACACAAAAAACAAAAACATAATAATACTATAATGATAATAATACTGCAAATCAGTGTGACGTCTGCTGTTGTCTTTCAGAGACCAGTCAGAAATGGGCGGCTTCACCTTGGCAAGGGCCACTCTCATGTCATTATCACAACAAAGTCTGTTCCTTCTCTTCGTTTTTATGTCCAGCATCCTCGAAAAGGATTGCTCGCAAAGATATGTTGTAACAAACGGTATGAAAATCTCCAGCAATAACAGGGTACGTTACCATTTGTTGACACCAAAACGTTGAAAGCGTTGTTGTTCTGAAGAGTTGTTGTTGAACCTGGCTCTGCTGAATTTCAATGATTTCATCGAGGTTTTAATCATTGACATCTGTTGTCTCAACACTAAACGTGAACGGCTGTCTCACCCATGCTGGATATGACTCTCTTGTAGGGAAGTATCCGTCGAGAGACTCTGGAAGCTCATCTAAGTGAGTTGATTCAGTTCCGTGGGTACAGAAATGTCTCCGATTCCAGATGCATCTTCGATCTTACTTACACAGTCGTCCAGCAGGGGAAAGTTTGTGAAGTTCATTCTCTGTTCGTCTTTTCCATAACGGTGTAACGGCGTTCTTCGTTTGTCGCAAGAAAGTCGGACCGAAATGCAGCGTGTTGGTTACTCATGTCTTTAATGAAACAAATGACGATACATGAAATAACTTATAAATACAAAAACAACAAACGGAACGTGAAAAACCTATACAGCCTGTCTGGTGAACACTAACACAGAGACAGGAACAATCACCCACGAAATACGAAGTGAAACCCAGGCTACCTAAATGCGGTTCCCAATCAGAGACAACGAGAATCATCTGACTCTGATTGAGAACCGCCTCAGGCAGCCAAACCTATGCAACACCCCTACTCAGCCGCAATCCCAATAACTAGAAAACCCCAATACGAAATACAACAACATAAACCCATGTCACACCCTGGCCTGACCAAATAATTAACGAAAACACAAAATACTAAGACCAAGGCGTGACAAACGGTAGCTTTTACAAAAAAAAAAAAACCTTCAGGTTTTCCTCCGCTTCGATGATGTTGACTCCACCGCCCTGCATCTTTTGATTGAGATGATTGAGAGCTGCGAAGATATCAGCCATGTACGCTAAAATGAGAATGAACTTTTTTAAACAATCTGAGTGACAATGTTGGTGCTCTTGCAAAAACAGGGCTAATTCCACACGCACGGCAAAAACACGATTCAGCACCTGTCCCCGGGATAAACACCGAACGTCAGAATGGTACAGAAGTACCTCGAATTCAGAGCCCATTTCTTTACACAGCTCACTGAAGATGCGGTGCCTCAGAGCACTAGTTCGCACATAGTTCACGCATTCCACTACAATTTGTAATACTTCTGCCAGTTTTGGAGGCAAGGTTTTTGTTGCCAACGCATGCCTGTGCAGAATACAATGCTTAACAATGATGTGTGGTGCATCGGCTTTCACCAAAACCAGACTTTCTTCCCAGCATGACTGGAGCTCCGTCAGAACAAACTGCAGGGCTTGAAATCAGATCTGCATTTGAGCCAAGATGTCTTTGCTCATGGCCTCTATTCTGTCGCTGATGGTGTCATTTGAAAGAGTAATTTGGGATAACTTAACTTCAGCCTCTTTTCCCAGCATGATATTCGCCATCTTCAACACAGCTGGTTTTATGAGTGTTTCACTAATGTTGTGTGGTTTGCCCTGCTTTGCGATCAGGTAAGCAACTTCGTACGATGCTGTGAGGATCGGTTTGTAGATGGGTACAAAGCCGAGAACAGGCAGAGTCATCGAATCTGTCTCTCTTCACCTTGAATTCAGCGAGTGTTGTGTTCTTGTATTTTCCATCTCCATGCAGCTTAAGGAAGTGTTCTCTTAGTTTTGTCGGTCCTAGACTAGAATTGCTCAACTTGGCATTGCAAATCATGCAGTTTGGACGCTGACTCCCATCACGTTCCGTTATACATGTGAATCCATATTGTACATATTCTTCCGACCACTTTTTTTTTTGCTCGAAATAGTAAGTATGAAGGGATTCAAATATTAAGAAAGAAATCACAAGACGTACCGTCACAAGTCGACTACTGAGCGCACCAAATTCCCTGCAGCACAGATAGGCCAGCGATGTAGCGTGATCACCTGCAGCCAATGATGGCCAAGCGGGGCGTGTCATCATGAATCATATGAGTCGGATGTGTGTCTTGACCTCCGCCGAACCCCTGAGACTCACCGAACACCTTCGATCAAACCACTGATTTAGTCTGTCTGTGGTTTGTTTCTCTAGCTTATCTTCATCCACTATTAAAGGCTTCATTCTCAAAGAAAAGCGTGGGAGAATGGTATAGTCGTATTGAATTGACAACTGTCAGTCTAAACCGTGTGTGTGCGTGAGTGTGTGCGTGTGTGCGTGTGTGCGTGTGTGCGTGTGTGCGTGTGTGCGTGTGTGTGTGTGTGTCGGGATGTCTACACACTCCACTTTGCCACGTAGATATTCTCATCTGAAGCCGCGGGCAGGGAGGGTTTTGAAGAGAGGACAGGTTTACACTGGATTAGATCTCCTCCTGAGTCCATGGATTAGATCTCCTTCTGAGTCTCTGGATTAGATCTCATTCTGAGTCCCTGGATTAGATCTCCTTTTGAGTCCCTGGATTAGATCTCATTCTGAGTCCCTGGATTAGATCTCCTTTTGAGTCCCTGGATTAGATCTCCTTCTGAGTCTCTGGATTGAAATTGCTTTCTGACTTGACTTTTATTTAAAAGACAGGATTTATTATTGAAATTGCTTACTTCCAGGATTTATTACTCTGTCCCTCCCTCTGTCCCTCCCTCTGTCCATCCCTCTGTCCATCCCTCCCTCTGTCCATCCCTCCCTCTGTCCATCCCTAACACCCTCCCTCCCTCCCTCTGTCCCTCCCTCCCTAACACCCCCCTCTGTCCCTCCCTCCTCTGTACCTCCCTCCCTCTGTCCCTCCCTAACACCCTCCCTCTGTCCCTCCTTCCCTCTGTCCCTTCCTCCCTCTGTCCCTCCCTAACACCCTCCTTCCCTCCATCCCTCTGTCCCTCCCTCCCTCTTCCCTCCGTCCCTCCCTCTTCCCTCCCTAACACCCTCTGTCCCTCCCTCTGTCCCTCCCTTCCTCTGTCCCTCCCAATCACCCTCCCTCCATCCCTCTGCCCCTCCCTCCCTCTGTCCCTCCCTTCCTCTGTCCCTCCCTAACACCATCCCTCTCTCCCTCTGTCCCTCCCTCCCTCTGTCCCTCTGTCCCTCCCTCCCTCTATCCCTCCCTCCCTCTATCCCTCCCTAACACCCTCTGTCCCTCCCTCTGTCCCTCTGTCCCTCCCTAACACCCTCTGTCCCTCCCTCCCTCCCTCCCTCCCTCTGTCCCTCCCTAAGACACTCTGTCCCTCCCTCTGTCCCTCTGTCCCTCTGTCCCTCTGTCCCTCCCCCTCCCTCCTTCCCTCCCTCCCTGACACCCTCCCTGTCCCTGTCCCTCGCCCCCTCTGTCCTTCCATAACCCCCTCCCTCCCTTTGTCCCTCCATAACCCCCTCCCTCCCTTTGTCCCTCCCTAACACCCTCCCTCCCTCCCTCTGTACATCTGTCCCTCCCTCCCTCTGTCCCTCCCTCCCTCTGTCCATTCCTAACCCCTCCCTCCCTCCCTCACTTTACCCCAGTGTCTAAAATTCTTTGAGATGAAAAATGTATCCCTTCTTTTTTCCCTCTGTATTCATGCAGCAGACGGTCCTGTTCTGTCGCTCCAGTCAATGTGCAGGAAATGACAAATGGGTGTTGAGAAGGGGGTGCTGACTCTCTTACATACAAGAGATCTCAGTGATCTGATCATCTGGCAGGCTGCGTGTTGTGGGGTGGCGTGTGTGTGTGTGTAAGTGTGTGTGTGTGTGGTGCTTTTGTGTCTGTGTGTGTGTGTGTGTGTGTCTGTGTGTGTGGTGAGTGTGCATGTGTGTGTTGCGTATGTGTCTGTGTGTGGTGCGATGTGTCTGTGTGTGTGTGTGTATGCATGTGTGTGTCTAGTGCATGTGTGTGTGTGTGGTGCTGTGTCTGTGTGTGTGTGTATGCATGTGTGTGTCTAGTGCATGTGTGTGTGTGTGTGTCGTGTCACCATCTCATCACAGTGACAGCAGTTTTGAATCAATCTTCTCCACCCACTCGCATACCACCATCCGCCCTGCCGTCACTACTGTACCAGGAGGAGCAGACGTCTGTCTCCCTCAAACTCTCTTTCTCTGACTCATTGTGTGTGTGTGTGTGTGTGTGTGTGTGTGTGTGTGTGTGTGTGTGTGTGTGTGTGCGTGCGTGCGTGCGTACACCACATTTCATCCTTCATAATCATTTCTGCCTGTGAGAGTTAGATAGAAGAGAGTGTAAACTCTACAAGTACTCTGTTTTGTACATTTTAAAGTTCCACTTTCTGGAAGTACACCTTGTCCTTGGGTAGGAATGCTGATCTTGGATCAGTTTTTACATCCATCGTACTACTATGAAATTAATTCAGTTCTTAAAACGACAAGTAAATATGCATTGGAGACAGTAGATATCTTTACAGAACAAAGAATATTTATTTAGAAGAATAAAAGAAAGAATCAGGATTAAGTAATGGAATGTACAGGATGATTGAATATAACGGAGATTGTAATGTCATGTTCCATTGTGATCAGAGTCACAAACACGGAATAAGGGGTTAGAGGTCAAACTGTCGTTGTTGATGTTTCAGAATGAAACAAGGCAGTGGTTGGAATAGTGATTATTAAAAGTAACAGCCAACAGGTTACGAGGTCATATTCAAATCAGGGAAAAGAAAGATGAGATGGAGCTGTATCCTCTGGTGTATATCCTGTCTGGAACCAGCAGGATTCAGATAACTTTCAGAGAGTCAGAAAACAAAGCATTTCAGAAGTCCAGTATCTCAAGGTGATGACAGCAACCATATGGCTGGTCGCCTTCCGAACACAAGTGGCGGTAATCAGTTTATGTTCCTGGAACCATGAAGAGGTTAGGCTTCTCGTCGGGAGAGCTTTGATTCCAGTGATCGAGTCCGCCCCCATTCTTCACATGCATTGTTCTGTTATCTGGGCAGCCAATGAATCAATAAATTGGAGGAAAGGTATTTTGTATACTGTCATAATGTGTCCCAATGTCCGTGTGAAGACTTTGTGGTCGCACAGATACCAAACAGCATACATTTTTGTTGTCCAAGTTAGGTTAATACCTGTTAATTAGTGCGGGTGACACCTGTTAATTAGTGAGGGTAATTGCTGTTAATTAGTGAGGGTAATTGCTGTTAATTAGTGAGTGGGTGACACCTGTTAATTAGTGAGGGTAATAGCTGTTAATTAGTGAGGGTGACACCTGTTAATTAGTGAGGGTAAAATCGGTTAATTAAGGAGGGTAATACCTGTTAAAAAGTTAGGGTAATATCTGTTAATTAGTGAGCGTAGTACCTGTTCATTAGTGAGGGTAATAGCTGTTAATTAGTGAGCGTAGTACCTGTTCATTAGTGAGGGTAATAGCTGTGAATTAGTGAGGGTAGTACCTGTTAATTAGTGAGGGTAGTAGCTGTTAATTAGTGAGGGTAGTACCTGTTAATTAGTGAGGGTGTTAGCTGTTAATTAGTGAAGGCGATAGCTGTTAATTAGTGAAGGCAATATCTGTTAATTAGTGAAGGTGTTAGCTGTTAATTAGTGAAGGTGTTAGCTGTTAATTAGTGAGGGTAATACCTGTTAATTAGTGAAGGTAATATCTGTTAATTAGTGAGGGTGATAGCTGTTAATTAGTGAAGGTGAAAATTTTTAATTTGTGAGGGTAATACCTGTTAATTTGTGAGGGTAATATCTGTCAATTGGTGAAGGTAATAGCTGTTAATTTGTGAGGTTAGTACCTGTTAATTAGTGAGGGTAGTACCTGTTAATTAGTGAGGGTAATACCTGTTAATTAGTGAGGGTAGTACCTGTTAATTAGTGAGGGTAATACCTGTTAATTAGTGAGGGTAGTACCTGTTAATTAGTGAGGGTAGTACCTGTTAATTAGTGAGGGTAGTACCTGTTAATTAGTGTGCGTAATAGCTGTTAATTTGTGAGGGCAATAGCTGTTAATTTGTGAGGTTAGTACCTGTTAATTAGTGAGGGTAGTAGCTGTTAATTAGTGAGGGTATTGGCTGTTAATTAGTGACGGTGATAGCTGTTAATTAGTGAAGGTTTTAGCTGTTAATTTGTGAGGGCAATAGCTGTTCATTAGTGAGGTTAGTACCTGTTAATTTGTGAGGGTAGTACCTGTTAATTAGTGAGGGTAGTACCTGTTAATTAGTGCGCGTAATAGCTGTTAATTAGTGAGGTTAATATATTTTAATTGGTGAGGGTAATATCTGTTAATTATTGAGGGTAGTACCTGTTAATTAGTGAGGGTAATATCTGTTAATTGGTGAGCGTAATAGCTGTTAATTTGTGAGGGCTATAGCTGTTAATTAGTGAGGGTAATACCTGTTAATTAGTGAGGTTAATATCTGTTAATTGGTGAGGGTAATAGCTGTTAATTTGTGAAGGTGTTAGCTGTTAATTAATGAAGGTGATAGCTGGTAATTAGTGAGGGTAATACCTGTTAATTAGTGAGGGTGATAGCTGTTAATTATTGAAGGTGTTAGCTGTTAATTTGTGAGGGTAATACCTGTTAATTCGTGAGGGTTATAGCTGTTAATTAATGAAGGTGATAGCTGTTAATTAGTGAAGGTAATTCCTGTTATTTAGTGAATGTAATATATGTTAATTAGTGAGGGTAATAGCTGCTAATAATGAGGGTGTTAGCTGTTAATTAGTGAGGGTAATAGCTGTTAATTAGTGAAGGTGTTAGCTGTTAATTAGTGAAGGTGTTAGCTGTTAATTAGTGAAGGTGTTAGCTGTTAATTAGTGAAGGTGTTAGCTGTTAATTAGTGAATGCGATAGCTGTTAATTAGTGAGTGTAATACCTGTTAATTAGTGAAGGTAATATCTGTTAATTAGTGAGGGTGAAAACTTTTAATTTGTGAGGGTAATACCTGTTAATTAGTGAGGTTAATATCTGTGAATTGGTGAGGGTAATAGCTGTTAATTTGTGAGGTCTATAGCTGTTAATTAGTGAGGGTAATAGCTGTTAATTAGTGTGGGTAATACCTGTTAATTAGTGAGGTTAATATCTGTTTATTAGTGAGGGTAATAGCTGTTAATTTGTGAGGGCAATAGCTGTTAATTAGTGAGGTTAGTACCTGTTAATTAGTGAGGGTAGTACCTGTTAATTAGTGAGCATAATAGCTGTTAATATGTGAGGGTAGTAGCTGTTAATTAGTGATGGAAAAAGCTGATAATTAGTGAGGATAGTAGCTGTTAATAAGTGAAGGTGTTAGCTGTTCATTCGTGAGGGTAATACCTGTCAATTAGTGAAGGTAATTCCTGTTATTTAGTGAAGGTAATATATGTTAATTAGTGAGGGTAATAGCTGCTAATAGTGAGGGTATTAGCTGTTAATTAGTGAGTGTAATAGCTGTTAATTTGTGAGGGTAATAGCTGTTAATTAGTGAGCGTAATACCTGTTAATTAGTGAGGGTAATACCTGTTAATTAGTGATGGTAATACCTGTTAATTAGTTAGGGTATTAGCTGTTAATTAGTGAGGGTAATAGCTGTTAATTTGTGAGGGTAATAGCTGTTAATTTGTGAGGGTAATAGCTGTTAATTAGTGAGGGTAATACCTGTTAATTAGTGAAGGTAATTCCTGTTATTTAGTGAAGGTAATATATGTTAATTAGTGAGGGTAATAGCTGCTAATAGTGAGGGTATTAGCTGTTAATTAGTGAGTGTAATAGCTGTTAATTTGTGAGGGTAATAGCTGTTAATTAGTGAGCGTAATACCTGTTAATTAGTGAGGGTAATACCTGTTAATTAGTGATGGTAATACCTGTTAATTAGTTAGGGTAATAGCTGTTAATTAGTTAGGGTATTAGCTGTTAATTAGTGAGGGTAATAGCTGTTAATTAGTTAGGGTAATAGCTGTTAATTAGTTAGGGTAATAGCTGTTAATCAGTGAAGGTAATAGATTATCCACATCCTAAAACGTGGTCTTATTACACAGCATCTTAATTAACCATCTCATTTAAATCTGTTTACAATGTTTCCTTGAAGAAATAATATTTTTTTGAAGCACTGTGTGCAGTTCGTCTCTTTCTAATTGAGAGACTCCTTGACTGAGCTGTAGTCATCCTCAGTCCTCAACGGAATCCAGCTGAGTGTCTGGCAGTCTGAGTGCCATTTGGTTTGTGATTCTGATTTATTAGGATACCCAATAGCCGATGCCAATGGCAACAGCGAGTCTTCCTGGGGCTCTGACAAATAACGACACAAAAAAAGCCTTTACAATTTATATTAACATGTAGACATTACTACAAATAAAGACAAACACGTATATATATAATTAACAAAACAAAACAATACAATTAAAGAATAACAATGTGTGGGTGATCTGTATGGAGTCGCTGTGTGTGTGTGTGTATTAGTTACACATGCCTGTCAGTACACACACACATCAAGCAGGTCACATGGGGAGAGAGGGGTTGCGTCGTGAGGAGTTACTTTATTCGTTTTTGTGAAACCAGGTTTGCTGTTCATTTGAGCAATTTGAGATGGAAGGGAGTTCCATGCGATCATGGCTCTGTAAAGTACTGAATGTTTCAGTGAATTTTCTGTGGACCAGGGAACTGTGAAAAGACCCAAAGTGTGTTTCTCAGTGCTGTGTGTAAGTTGACTATACAAACAAATTGTAAGAAAAATGTGATTTAAATTTAAAAAAGGAGATAGTGGGGTGGTAGGTAGCCTAGAGGTTAGAGACAGGTAGGCTAGTGGTTAGAGACAGGTAGTCTACTGGTTAGAGCAGTTAGCATAGTGGTTAGATCAGGTAGCCTAGTGGTTAGAGACAGGTAGACTAGTGGTTAGAGACAGGTATCCTAGTGGTTAGAGCAGGTAGCCTAGTGGTTAGAGCCTAGTGGTTAGAGACAGGTATCCTAGTGGTTAGAGACAGGTAGCCTAGTGGTTAGAGGCAGGTAGCCTAGTTGTTAGAGACAGGTAGCCTAGTGGTTAGAGACAGGTAGCCTAGTGGTTAGAGCAGGTAGCCTAGTGGTTAGAGCAGGTAGCATAGTGGTTAGAGGCAGTTAGCCTAGTGGTTAGAGGCAGGTAGCCTAGTGGTTAGAGACAGGTAGCCTAGTGGTTAGAGACAGGTAGCCTCGTGGTTAGAGACAGGTATCCTAGTGGTTTGTAGCAGGTACCCTAGTGGTTAGAGGCAGGTAGCCTAGTGGTTAGAGGCAGGTAGCCTAGTGGTTAAAGACAAGTAGCCTAGTGGTTAGAGACAGGTGGCCTAGTGGTTAGAGCAGGTAGCCTAGTGGTTAGAGACATGTAACCTAGTGGTTAGATTAGGTAGCCTAGTGGTTAGAGCAGGTAGCCTAGTGGTTATAGACAGGTAGCCTAGTGGTTATAACAGGTAGCCTGGTGGTTAGAAGCAGGTAGCCTAGTGGTTGGAGCAGGTAGCCTAGTGGTTAGAGCAGGTAGCCTAGTGGTTATAGCAGGTAGCCTAGTGGTTAGAGCAGGTAGCCTAGTGGTTAGAGACAGGTAGCCTCGTTGTTAGAAGCAGGTAGTCTAGTGGTTAGAGGCAGGTAGCCTAGTGGTTAGAGGCAGGTAGCCTAGTGGTTAGAGCAGGTAGCCTAGTGGTTAGAGCAGGTAGCCTAGTGGTTAGAGCAGGTAGCCTAGTGGTTAGAGCAGGTAGCCTAGTGGTTAGAGACAGGTATCCTAGTGGTCAGATCATTGGGCCAGAAACCTAAATGTCGCTGGATCGAATCCCCAGCTGACATGGTAAAAAGCTGTCATTCTTCAACTGAACAAGGCAGTTAACCCACTGTTCCTAGACCAGTTAACCCACTGTTCCTAGACCAGTTAACCCACTGTTCCTAGACCAGTTAACCCACTGTTCCTAGACCAGTTAACCCACTGTTCCTAGACCAGTTAACCCACTGTTCCTAGGTCGTCATTGTAAATAAGAAGTTGTTCTTATTAACTGACTTGCCTAGTTAAAAAACAACAATAATGAGACTCTACACAACGAGTACTGATACCGAGTCAATGTCCAGGGGTACCAGGTATTTTCTAATTGAACCTTTATTTAACTAGGCAAGTAAGTTCAAACCTGTAATGGCTGCTGTCCCTGTACAGGGACCAACATCAGGGGAAATGTCAGAGTGACAACTAAAAATACAATTTCGTAACATTAAACATTCTTGAAAATGCAAGTGTCTTACACCCTTCAAAAGATTGGAATCTTGGTAATCAACCTCTGTTTTTCAATTTAAAATAGCTATTACAGAGAACAAATCCCATGCTTTTGTTTGAGAAGAGCAATCAAGAACAGAAACATTTTCCGTCATGACAGTTTTTAGACTTTCACATCTGAAGGTAAAATTATGACTTACATTCTGATATCTTGCTCTTATTTCTCTTCCTGAGTATCCCATTGATCAAATGAAGTGCCGTTTTCTTTGATAAAATCCATTTTATAGCCTAAATCTAAACATTTTGTAAACTGGTTGTGCCCTGAATTCCATGTCTATCATTTTTTTACGGAGCATTCAGCGTGATTCGCCCATGTAAACAATCGTTTATATAGTCATGGTGGGTGTCAGTGCATTCCTCTGGATGTTTGCAACACAGTCAAACAACGTTGTTTTTTTTGCGGGGAGAATTGACCGAAGTGAGCTGATTTGAAGACAACGATAAATGACTACCTGACGCACCAATAATTTTAGCGAAGCTTCATTGATTGACTATATTTCTGCCCAATGACCACTGATCTTTTTGAAATCTAGCTGGGTAGATAGCCAATGAGCTGGGGTAAACGCCAGTATGTAATGGTTTGGGGTTGGACCACAATTCCTTGGTTGTAATCGCACGCGCAGGAACTCCATTTTCGCCTTGACGATCAGAGGGGTTGATGTAAGGCTTTTTACGCGCAGCTGTATTTCGGAAAGTTGTAGTTTCAAAGATTTCATTGAAGATATCCTGGCGAATACTTCATGTAAAGTGAAGTCAAACTCTTAAAGTAAAAGTGAAAGTGAGACAGATTTTTTGTTTGAGGAATCTTGTGTTGTGATGTTAACGAATTCAAATGAACTGAGGAGCTGTTTCTGCAAGGACAGGACGTACTTCTGGACGGGTAAGTGCTAATGCCGTCTTATGAAATATAAAAATATATATGTATATTACATATAAAAAATAAAAATATATATTTTTTTGCAATGAAATGTGTAGTTTGTTTGTGTGTGTGTGTGTTGGTTTGTTTGGGTGTGTGTGTGTATATATATATATATATATACATATATATACACAACAATGGCTGGAGTTGAATGGAAAACCTTAGTGACTGTTCCCTCTGCTCTATACAATCAATACATATCTGTTTATTTTATGTGATGATAAAAGGCTCATACAATACAAATATTTGTTTTATGTTTTCTTTCACAGTGATAGCGACTCCGACTGGGAGGCCCCGGTGCCAAGCTGCCCGCTCTACCTGTGCCCCCAGTGGTGTTCATATGCCACAGTTCATTACTGCAGGCATAACTGTGCCTCAGAGCCAAAAGGGGACAGCGTGGAGGTGTCGTTGTGTTCTGTGTCGCATGAAATGCACCACTTGTTCAGTTTGCCTCTGCTTTACATCAGAAAGAGACTGCTATGGGACATGGCACAGGCTGCAAAATATTATGACGAGGACTTCCAAGGGGTGTGTACTGTTTTTTTTATATATTTATTTTCTAATATAAAAAAAAAATGTGTGTGTGTGTGTTAGAATTGCTTTTTGATATGTTGTATATAGTTATTTGCACTGCTGTATATAGTTATAGGTCATTTCACCAATTCGGCCACTTGGATACATTTGGGCAACTTGTGTGGGACACCTGGGTGACTTCATCCTAAATGTCATGTAGCTCACCCATTCCTGAAGTTATCAGTCTCAAACTTTGCACACCTACAGATGCCCTCTTGTGTTATCCATCAAAATTATCTATCCTATCTGACCGTGTGGCCATTCTAGTACATCTGAAAGATGATACTACAACAATAAAAGACAGAAAAGGTATGCTCTTTCTTTCTCTTTTCTTCCAACAGATCTACTGTGTTATATTCTCCTACATTCAATTAACATTTCCACAAACTTCAGAATGTTTCCATTCAAATGATACCACGAATATGCATATCCTTGCCTCTGAGGCTGAGCTACAGGCAGTTAGATTTGGGTTTGTCTTCAGGAGGAAATTGAGAACAAAGGGTTGCAGCCATAACAGTTAAGAACAAATTCAGTATTCACCACTAGATCCATGTCCAGTGGATGTCTCAGTATTCACCACTAGCTCCATGTCCAGTTGTCTCAGTATTCACCACTAGATCCATGTCCAAGTTGTCTCAGTATTCACCACTAGATCCATGTCCAGTGGATGTCTCAGTATTCACCACTAGCTCCATGTCCAGGTGTCTCAGTATTCACCACTAGCTCCATGTCCAGGTGTCTCAGTATTCACCACTAGATCCATGTCCAGTTGGTGTCTCAGTATTCACCACTAGATCCAGGTCCAGTTGTCTCAGTATTCACCACTAGATCCATGTCCAGTTGTCTCAGTATTCACCACTAGCCCCATGTCCAGTTGTCTCAGTATTCACCACTAGATCCATGTCCAGTTGTCTCAGTATTCACCACTATATCCATGTCCAGTGGTTGTATCAGTATTCACCACTATATCCATGTCCAGTGGTTGTATCAGTATTCACCACTATATCCATGTCCAGGTCTCTCAGTATTCACCACTAGCTGCATGTCCAGGTGTCTCAGGATTCACCACTAGCTCCAGGTCCAGGTGTCTCAGTATTCACCACTAGCTCCAGGTCCAGGTGTCTCAGTATTCACCACTAGCTCCAGGTCCAGGTGTCTCAGTATTCACCACTAGCTCCAGGTCCAGGTGTCTCAGTATTCACCACTAGCTCCAGGTCCAGGTGTCTCAGTATTCACCACTAGTTCCAGGTCCAGGTGTCTCAGTATTCACCACTAGCTCCATGTCCAGGTGTCTCAGGATTCACCACTAGCTCCATGTCCAGGTGTCTCAGTATTCACCACTAGCTCCATGTCCAGGTGTCTCAGTATTCACCACTAGATCCATGTCCAGGTGTCTCAGTATTCACCACTAGCTGCAGGTCGAGTGGGTGTATCAGTATTCATCACTAGCTCCATGTCCAGGTGTCTCAGTATTCACCACTAGCTCCATGTCCAGGTGTCTCAGTATTCACCACTAGCTCCATGTCCAGGTGTCTCAGTATTCACCACTAGCTCCATGTCCAGGTGTCTCAGTATTCACCACTAGCTCCATGTCCAGGTGTCTCAGTATTCACCACTAGATCCAGGTCCCATGTAGCTCTCACAGTCTCAAGTCTGTGAGAGTCTGTGAGTTGTTGCACATTTCTAAGTGTTTACGGTTCAGTTTAGGCATTAACTTTAAATGGTTAAGACTTGTTTTAGGTGTAAAACAACCATGTCAACATCAACTTTCTCCCAGATCACTGTGGCCCCCTAGTGGCCAGTTTCCACGTCGTCTCCCGACGTCGAACACTGACTTGTATAACGCGTGACCTGGCTCCAGGCCCAGTGGGTTTTCCATGGTTGCGGATCTTTTAAGACCCAGCTGGAATTGCTTGGCCAGTACTTAGTGGGCCTTTAAAGGACCCCATGTTAAAACCACATCTGTGTCGTTTTGGTTGGTGGTTTATTTGTTAGTTCCTTTTTTTCTGTTGAGTAATGATTTTTGGTTTCTTATTGGGGGAAGGTAACAGCGTGTGTTAATGGACGTGTACTCTCTGGACCTTTAGGAATGACGTCATTATTCCTTGGCAACCATCAGACTTCCTGGATAAATGAGGTCTGAGGATCGATTAAGTTAGAGTGTGTGTGTGTGTGTGTGTGTGTGTGTGTGCGTGCGTGCAGTGTTGACCGCGTAAAGGGCACGGTGTGGGCGATGGAAAGCCTTCTTACCAGGTAATTTCCACCACTTAATGGTTTGACATGAATTAATGGTGGCCATATAGTGAATTAGATATAGATATTATTATGACATATTATTGTATCCTTCACCCAGAAATGCAACCTTTGAACCCACTGTTTCTATGTATGCAAAGTGCCTTTAACCTGAGCATGCAAATTGGAGCACAGAACTGTTGCAGTATGAGTCTTAATCAAAGTATATTTGTATATTTGTATTTTTTTATTTAACCTTTCTAGGCAAGTCATTTAAGAAAAAATATTATTTACAATGCTGAGGCCGGCATGCAGGGCCGTTCTGAGGCCACTTCTCAGATGCCTATTTCGTTTGTACAAATTTAGAGGCATACATCAATATAGCCTTCAACTGGAATACAATACCACAATTGTTGACGTAATATGCAACAAACCACGTAAAAATCAATGCAACATTTATTGAAAACTATGGCGGCTCGTTTTGAGCTGAAGCGAGAGAAAAGGTACTCTGACTTCGGAATTAACATTTGCCCAATCACATTTAATATGTTGCCAGACTATAATATTCTATTTTGATACGTTAATAAATACATACTGTGTTCAGTTTAACTGCCTAGAATCTCCAACTGACAAAGAATTGGTAGCTATCTTGTCTACCACAAAGATTTGGTAGCTAGCTAACCACAAAGAATTCGTAGTTAGCTAGCTAACCACAAAGAATTGGTAGCTAGCTAGCTAACCACAACGAATTGGAAGCCAGCGAGCTAACCACAAAGAATTTGTAGCTAGCTAGCTAACCACAAAGAAGTGTTAGCTAGCTAGCTAACCACAAAGAATTGGTAGATAGCTAGCTAAGCACAAAGAAGTGTTAGCTAGCTAGCTAACCACAAAGAATGTGTAGCTAGCTAGCTAACGACAAAGAGTTGGTAGCTAGCTAGCTAACCAAAAAGAATATGTAGCTAGCTAGCTAAGCACAATGAATGTGTACCTAGCTAGCTAACCACAAAGAATTGGAAGCCAGCTAGCTAACCACAAGGAATTTGTAGCTAGCTAGCTAACCACAAATAATTTGTAGCGAGCTATCTAACCACAAAGAATTGGTAGCTAGCTAGCTAAATAACTACAAAATAACTACAGCCGGTCATTGTCATGCAAATTACTGCCGGTCTCAACGGAAATTTCCCGGTAATTAACATAAACATGTTTAGAATCTCCAGACCTTCACGCATACAAGCCGCTGATGCCGACCAATGATATACACCATCACATTACACCGTCACATTACACCATCACATTACACCGTCACATTACACCGTCACAATACACCATCACAATACACCATCACAATATACCATCACAATACACAGTCACAATACACCGTCACAATACACCATCACATTACACCGTCACAATACACAGTCACAATACACCGTCACATTACAACATCACAATACACCACCACAATACACCGTCACAATACACAATCACATTACACTGTCACAATACACCATCACATTACACCGTCACAATACACCATCACATTGCACCATCACAATACACCGTCACAATACACCATCACATTACAACACCACAATACACCGTCACAATACACCACAATACACCATCACAATACACCGTCACAATACACCGTCACAATACACCATCACAATACACAATACACCATCACAATACACAATACACCATCACAATACACCATCACAATACACAATACACCATCACAATACACCATCACAATACGCCATCACAATACACCATCACAATATACCATCACAATACACCGTCACAATACACCGTCACAATGCACCGTCACAATGCACCGTCACAATGCACCGTCACAATGCACCGTCACAATACACCGTCACAATACACCGTCACAATAAATTATTTTTTTCCCATTTTTTTTCTTTCATTTTAACCTTTATTTAACCAGGAAGAGCTCATTGAGATTAAAATCTATTTTCAAAAGCGCCCTGGCCAAGATAGGCAGCACCAAGTCATTACAAAAAAAAAAATACAGACAGACAATATGAAAAACTACAAGTAATCAAGTAAAAACCATTGAAGCAAATTAAAAACATTGACAGGTCACTGAATCAGCCTCAAAATCCTTCATCAGTGATTTAAAAACACCAATCGGGACAAGTTCTTCCAGTTTAAAAGTATTTTGTAAGGTGTTCCAAGACGATGGTGCAGAGGACATAAAAGCCCTTTTACCAAATTCAGTTTGGACATTTGGAACAGTTAGCAGGATAAAGTTCTGCGAACGAAGAGAGTACCACCACATTTCTGAACAATAAAAATGCACAAATAAAAAGGTAGTAACCCCAAATGTCTTTTTAAATTAAAGTATACCAGTGACTGAGCCTACAAGTGACTAGAGAAGGCCAGCCAACCCTGGTATACAAAGTGCAGTGGTTGCGTAAGGGTTTTGCAGTTTAAAATAAATCTCAAAGTGCCATGGTAAAGGGTGTCAATTGATCTCAAACACTGAGCGGAAGCATTCATATATAAAATATCCCCATAGTCTCGTAAAGGCATAAATGTAGCTGATAGTAGCCTCCTTCTGGCTTCAAAAGAAAAACCTTATTCCTAAAATAAAATCCCAATTTCAGCTTCAATGTTTTTGTAAGTTGTTGAATATGCAATTTAAAAGAGAGGCCGTCTGCAATTAAAATTCCAATATATTTATATGAGGTTACAGCCTCAATCTTCTTGCCCTAACAGGTAGTCATAGGTGAAAGGTTCAGAGGTCTATTTCTTGCTTTAGAAAACAAAATTAGTTTAGTTTTGTCAGTATTGAGGATAAGCTTCAATTGACACAAGATATGTTGAACAGTGTAAAAAGCAGTTTGCATGTTCTGGAAAGCTTTTGTAAGATGAGGCACAACAGTAAATAACAGTATCATCAGCATAAAAATGAAGTTGTGCATTTTGGACATTTTTGTCTAAATCATTTATATAAATAGTGAATAAGTGAAGACCAAGTACAGAGCCTTGGGGCACACCATTACAGACAGACAATTTAACAGACATAAGCCCATCAAATTGAGTGCACTGAGTTCTATCATGCAGATAGTTAACAAACCATGCAACTGCATGCTCCAAAAGACCTATACTCGACAATCTCTGCCTTAGAATAGCATGATCAACTGTATCAAAAGCCTTAGAGAAATCAATCAAAAGTGAGACACAGTACTGTTTTTTGTCAATGGCTTCAGTAAAATCATGTAAAACCTTCATGGCTGCTGTAATTGTGCTATGCTT
Source organism: Oncorhynchus masou masou (assembly GCF_036934945.1). Lineage (NCBI taxonomy): Eukaryota > Metazoa > Chordata > Actinopteri > Salmoniformes > Salmonidae > Oncorhynchus > Oncorhynchus masou. Next base: position 4,265,571 of record NC_088242.1, read on the forward strand.
CTTCCTGAAGCACAATTGGTAAATTGATAAAATAGAGTTATTAAATAAAAACTATTTTAGCTGTTCACTTACAAGGGTTTCAAGTATTTTCACCAGGGGTGACAGCTTTGAGATTGGCCTATAATTATTTAAAATAGTTGGATCTCCCCCTTTTAAAAGTGGTAGGACAAATGCTAATTTCCAGATCTTTGGAATTTAATTACATTCCAGGGTTAGATTGAACAGATATGTAAGTGGTTCAGCTATGAAATCAGCTGCCAGATTTAAAAAGCAGGGATCCAAAAGATCAGGACCTGCAGGCTTTCTCTGATCTAAGGATTTCAGGGCTTTATGTACCACCTGCACTGAGAATGGCAAAAAGCTAAAAGTTTGACCAGCTCTCACTGGTTCATCCACACAGAGTTGTACAGAGACAGAGGACACTGAATCAAACAGCCTACCAGATGATAACAAAGTGCTCATTGAAACAATTCAGCATTTCAGTTTTGTCATATATAGCAACAGAGTCCTTCAAAACACATGACGGTAATTCATTAACATTACTGTTACCAGACATAGACTTAAGTTTTAATAGTGTCACGACTTCTGCCGAGGTCGTTGCCTCTCCTTGTTCGGACGGTGCTCGGCGGTCGACGTCACCGGTCTTCTAGCCATCGTTGATCCATTTTTAATTTTCCATTGGTTTTGTCTTGTCTTCCCACACACCTGTTTTCAATCCGATTCATTACCTGTTGTAAGCCTCTGTTTCCCCTCATGTCTTTGTCAGAGATTGTTTATTGTCAGTGTTGTGTTTGTTGTATAGGTGCGCGACGGGTCCTCGTACCATTGTTTGTTTATATTCTTATTAGTGTTATGGAGCATGTTACGTGGACATTAATTAAAAGACTCCATTTAACCCTCCGTTTGACTCTCCTGCGCCTGACTTCACAGCCACCTATACACACAACTATGACAAATAGCCATCCAAAACATTCTAGGGTCATTCAGGTTATCATTGGTAACAGACATGACATATTCAGACTTGGCCTTCCTGAGAAGAAAATAACACTTGTTTCGTAACTGCCTAAAAATAAGCCAATCAATACCAGGCCATTAGTACCTGATGGAGGGACAATAGAGCCCTGAGTACCAGGCCATTAGGACGGATGGAGGGACAATAGAGCCCTGAGTACCAGGCTATTAGAACCTGATGGAGGGACAATAGAGCCCTGAGTACCAGGCCATTAGGACTGATGGAGGGACAATAGAGCCCTGAGTACCAGGCCATTAGTACCTGATGGAGGGACAATAGAGCCCTGAGTACCAGGCCATTAGGACTGATGGAGGGACAATAGAGCCCTGAGTACCAGGCCATTAGTACCTGATGGAGGGACAATAGAGCCCTGAGTACCAGGCCATTAGTACCTGATGGAGGGACAATAGAGCCCTGAGTACCAGGCCATTAGGACCTGATGATCGAGTTGGGTACTTCCAAAGCGTGTCCAGAGTGCATTGGGCGATATTCCCTTAACTCACGTGGAATTTGACTGCAGTCGTGACTCATGACTGTCGGTGTGGCGGAAATACGGTTATTGCAACAGCCCTAAGGACAACACAACATCATATCATATCAATCATTCTGAATGATCTATCACTCTGGCTAATGGCATCATATTTCACACTCCTCTTTTGTACTCTGAATTGTACATTTTCAACAGAGGCTGTTTGGATCGGAGAACAGCAAAGTCACAGGAGTTAAATTGGGAGAAAGAGAGGCTGTGAAAAGAATAGTAAGTTAAAACGGATGCTATTTGAGGTCGTGGCTGTTCAACGAGGACACTGAGTGGGTTCTCTTGTTAAGATGGTGTCGGTCTCTAAACTCAAAAAATCCTGCCTTTTTATCTCCTTTTGAAGCTTCCTCACTATGGAGATTGGCCCATTTTAACCGTTCAGAATGAGTTGTACAATAGTTGCACATGGAGAGATGCCGTCAGCTTTAGGGGAAAGCTGATGTCTTGGAGGACACACACACACGCACACAAACACACACACACACACACACACACACACACACACACACTCACTCACTCACTCACCACCACCACCACCACCACCACCACCACTCACCACCACCACCACTCACTCACTCACTCACTCACTCACTCACTCACTCACTCACTCACTCACTCACTCACTCACACACACTCTGTCTGTCTGTCTGTCTGTCTGTCTGTCTGTCTGTCTGTCTGTCTGTCTGTCTGTCTGTCTGTCTGTCTGTCTGTCTGTCTGTCTGTCTGTCTGTCTGTAAGCCTGCCTGCCTGCCTGCCTGCCTGCCTGTGTTAGTGTCTTGCTCTCACGCTCTGTGTTGAAGCAAGTAACACAAGCATATGTATGTGACAAATCAACTTGTAATTGATTTGACACACACACACACACACTGCGGCAGCAGTACGTGCATCGTGGGAGGCCTAGAACAGGCCTAGCGCTTGGCTTTTGACCTCAACTCAACTCAGCATTTAGGTGAAGAGAAGTGAAACGAGAGGCTGGCATTTGATGTGCAAGATGACAGGATACAAGGGATAGCGGACACACACACACACACACAGGCACAGGCACAGGCACAGGCACACACACACACACACACACACACACACACACACACACACACACACACACACACACACACACACACACACACACACACACACACACACAAGCGAACGTGTCATCAAGAAAAGCTTTTTTATTTTGGTTCTTAGAAAGTAAAGAGTTGTGTGTTCGCGTGAACAAAGGCCTAAATAAATCCAGTGGAATATTTGGAGAGGAGTATTCATACACTCTGTTTGGAGAGGAGTATTCATACACTCTGTTTGGGGAGGAGTATTCATACACTCTGTTTGGAGAGGAGTATTCATACACTCTGTTTGGAGAGGAGTATTCATACACTCTGTTTGGAGAGGAGTATTCATACACTCTGTTTGGAGAGGAGTATTCATACACTCTGTTTGGGGAGGAGTATTCATACACTCTGTTTGGAGAGGAGTATTCATACACTCTGTTTGGAGAGGAGTATTCATACACTCTGTTTGGAGAGGAGTATTCATACACTCTGTTTGGAGAGGAGTATTCATACACTCTGTTTGGAGAGGAGTATTCATACACTCTGTTTGGAGAGGAGTATTCATACACTCTGTTTGGAGAGGAGAATTCATACACTCTGTTTGGAGAGGAGTATTCATATACACTGTTTGGAGAGGAGAATTCATACACTCTGTTTGGAGAGGAGTATTCATACACTCTGTTTGGAGAGGAGTATTCATACACTCTGTTTGGAGAGGAGTATTCATACACTCTGTTTGGAGAGGAGAATTCATACACTCTGTTTGGAGAGGAGTATTCATACACTCTGTTTGGAGAGGAGTATTCATACACTCTGTTTGGAGAGGAGAATTCATACACTCTGTTTGGAGAGGAGAATTCATACACTCTGTTTGGAGAGGAGTATTCATACACTCTGTTTGGAGAGGAGTATTCATACACTCTGTTTGGAGAGGAGTATTCATACACTCTGTTTGGAGAGGAGTATTCATACACTCTGTTTGGAGAGGAGTATTCATATACTCTGTTTGGAGAGGAAGAAGGACATTTAACCTGAGGATAAATGGGCCAAATAGACCTACTTTACTATATGAGCGACTGTACTACATGAACTACTGTACTATATGAGTACCACATGAACTAGTGTACTATATGAGTACTATATGAGCTACTGTACTACATGAACTACTGTACTATATGAGTACCACATGAACTAGTGTACTATATGAGTACCACATTAACTAGTGTACTATATGAGCTACTGTACTACATGACCTACTGTACTATATGAACTACTGTACTATATGAACTACTGTACTATATGAGCTACTGTACTACATGAACTACTGTACTATATGAGTACCACATGAACTAGTGTACTATATGAGTACTATATGAGCTACTGTACTATATGAGCTACTGTACTATATGAGCTACTGTACTATATGAGTACCACATTAACTACTGTACTATATGAACTACTGTACTATATGAGCTACTGTACTATATGAGCTACTGTACCATATGAACTACTGTACTGTATGAACTTGTGTAAAATATGAACTGCTGTACGATATGAACAGGTGTACTATATGAGTAATATATGATCTACCGTTCTATATGAACTAGTGTACTATATGAGTCCTATATGAACTACTGTTCTATATGAGTACTATATCACCTACTGTACTATATGAACTACTGTACTATATGAACTACTGTACTATGTGACATACTGTACTATATTTGTACTCTATGACATATGGTACTATATGAGTACTATATGAACTACTGTACTATGTGACCTAATGTACTATATGAGTACTGTATGAGCTACTGTACTTTATGAGTACTACATGATCTATTTTACTGTGTGACTATTATGACCTTCTGTACAATATGAACTTCTGTACTATATGAATGACTGTACTATATTAACTACTGTACTATATGAACTAGTGTACTTTATGAGTAATATATGAACTAACATTCTAAATGAACTAGTGTACTATATGCATACTATATGAGCAATATGAGCTAGTGTACTATATGAACACCTGTACTATAGGAGTACTATATGAGCTGCTTTACTATATGAGTTCTATATGACCTCCTGTACTATATGATTACTATATGACCTACTTTACTATACAAGTACTATATTAACCACTGTAATATATGACCTACTGTACTATATGAGCTAGTGTACTATATGAGTACTTTATGAGCAACTGTCCTACATGAACTACTGTACTATATGAGTACCACATGAACTAGTGTACTATAAGAACTAGTGTGTTATATTACCTACTGTACTATATGAGCTACTGTACTATATGAACTAGTGTACTATATGAACTAGCGTATTATATGAGTACTGTCTGAACTACTGTTCTATATGAACTAGTGTACTATTTGAACTACTGTACTATATGAACAGGTGTACTATATGAGTAATATATGATCTAACGTTCTATATGAACTAGTGTACTATATGAGTACTATATGAACTACTGTTCTATATGAGTACTATATCACCTACTGTACTATCTGATCTACTGTACTATATGAGTACAATATTAGAGACTGTACTATATGAGTACTATGTGACCTTCTGTACCATATGAGTACTTTATGACCTACTGTACTATATGAGCTACTGCACTATATGAACTACTGTACTATTTGAGTACTATATGAACTACTGTACTATATGAACTACTGTACTATATGAGTAGTATATGAACTACTGTACTATATGAGTACTATCTGATCTACTGTACTATATGAGTACTATGTGACCTTCTGTACCATATGAGTACTTTATGACCTACTGTACTATATGAGTACTATATGAGCTACTGCACTATATGAACTACTATACTATTTGAGTACCATATGGACTACTGTACTATATGAACTAGTGTACTATATGAGTAATATATGAAATACCGTTCTATATGAACTAGTGTACTATATGTCTGGTAACATGACCGAGTACAAACAGTGCAGCTATTCCCTCCGCAAGGCTATCAAACAAGCTAATCGTCAGTACAGAGACAAAGTAGAATCTCAATTCAACATCTGAGACACAAGAGGCATGTGGCAGGGTCTACAGTCAATCACGGACTACAGGAAGAAAACCAGCCCAGTCACGGACCAGGATGTCTTGCTCCCAGACAGACTAAATAACTTTTTTGCCCGCTTTGAGGACAATACAGTGCCACTGACACTGCCTGCAACGGAAACATGCGACTCTCCTTCACTGCAGCTGAGGTGAGTAAAACATTTAAACGTGTTAACCCTCGCAAGGCTGCAGGCCCAGACGGCATCCCCAGCCGCGCCCTCAGAGCATGCGCAGACCAGCTGGCTGGTGTGTTTACGGACATATTCAATCAATCCCTATACCAGTCTGCTGTTCCCACATGCTTCAAGAGGGCTACCATTGTTCCTGTTTCCAAGAAAGCTAAGGTAACTGAGCTAAACGACTACCGCCTCGTAGCACTCACTTCAGTCATCATGAAGTGCTTTGAGAGACTAGTCAAGGACCATATCACCTCCACCCTACCTGACACCCTAGACCCACTCCAATTTGCTTACCGCCCAAATAGGTCCACAGACGATGCAATCTCAACCACACTGCACACTGCCCTAACCCATCTGGACAAGAGGAATACCTATGTGAGAATGCTGTTCATCGACTACAGCTCGGCATTCAACACCATAGTACCCTCCAAGCTCGTCATCAAGCTCGAGACCCTGGGTCTCGACCCCGCCCTGTGCAACTGGGTACTGGACTTCCTGACAGGCCGTCCCCAGGTGGTGAGGGTAGGTAACAACATCTCCTCCCCGCTGATCCTCAACACTGGGGCCCCGCAAGGGTGCGTTCTGAGCCCTCTCCTGTACTCCCTGTTCACCCACGACTGCGTGCCACGCACGCCTCCAACTCAATCATCAAGATGACACAACAGTGGTAGGCTTGATTACCAACAACGACGAGACGGCCTACAGGGAGGAGGTGAGGGCCCTTGGAGTGTGGTGTCAGGAAAATAACCTCACACTCAACGTCAACAAAACTAAGGAGATGATTGTGGACTTCAGGAAACAGCAGAGGGAACACCCCCCTATCCACATCGATGGAACAGTAGTGGAGAGAGTAGCAAGTTTTAAGTTCCTTGGCATACACATCACAGACAAACTGAATTGGTCCACTCACACAGACAGCATCGTGAAGAAGGCGCAGCAGCGCCTCTTCAACCTCAGGAGGCTGAAGAAATTCGGCTTGTCACCAAAAGCACTCACAAACTTCTACAGATGCACAATCGAGAGCATGCTGGCGGGCTGTATCACCGCCTGGTACGGCAACTGCTCCGCCCTCAACCGCAAGGCTCTCCAGAGGGTAGTGAGGTCTGCACAACGCATCACCGGGGGCAAACTACCTGCCCTCCAGGACACCTACACCACCCGATGTTACAGGAAGGCCATAAAGATTATCAAGGACATCAACCACCCGAGCCACTGCCTGTTCACCCCGCTATCATCCAGAAGGCGAGGTCAGTACAGGTGCATCAAAGCTGGGACCGAGAGACTGAAAAACAGCTTCTGTCTCAAGGCCATCAGACTGTTAAACAGCCACCACTAACATTGAGTGGCTGCTGCCAACACACTGACACTGACTCAACTCCAGACACTTTAATAATGGGAATTGATGGGAAATTATGTAAATATATCACTAGTCACTTTAAACAATGCTACCTTATATAATGTTACTTACCCTACATTATTCATCTCATATGCATACGTATATACTGTACTCTATATCATCGACTCCATCCTTATTTAATACATGTATCACTAGCCACTTTAACTATGCCACTTTGTTTACATACTCATCTCATATGTATATACTGTACTCGATACCATCTACTGTATCTTGCCTATGCTGCTCTGTACCATCACTCATTCATATATCCTTATGTACATATTCTTTATCCCCTTACACTGTGTATAAGACAGTAGTTTAGGAATTGTTAGTTAGATTACTTGTTGGTTATTACTGCATTGTCGGAACTAGAAGCACAAGCATTTTGCTACACTCGCATTAACATCTGCTAACCATGTGTATGTGACAAATAAAATTTGATTTGATTTGATATGATATGAGTACAATATGAACTACTGTACTATATGAGTACTATATGAACTAGTGTATTAAATTAACTAGTGTATTATATGAGCTACTGTAATTTATGAGTACTATATGACATACTGTACTATATGACCTACTGTACTGTATAAGTACTGTATGAGCTACTGTACTGTATGAGTACTGTATGAGCTACTGTACTACATGAACTGTACTATATGAGTACTTTATGAGCTATTGTACTATATGAACAGTACTATATGCACTGTACTATATGAGTACTATATGAACTACTGTACTGTATGACCTTATGTACTATATGAGCTACTGTACAATATGACTACTATATGACCTACTTTACTACATGAGTACTACATGACGTATTGTACTCTATTAACTAGAATATGTACTATATGAGCTACTGTACTGTATGAACTCATGTACTATATGAACTACTGTACTCTAAGAACTTGTGTAAAATATGAACTGCTGTATGATATGAACAACAGTACTATATGAGCTACTGTCTTATATGTGAACTTTATGAACTACTGTACCATATGAGTACTATATGAATGACAGTACTATATAAAATGAACTGCTGTACTATAAGAACTACTGTACTATATAAGTACTATATGAACACCTGTACTATATAAGTACTATATGAACACCTGTACTATATAAGTACTATATGAACACCTGTACTATATAAGTACTATATGAACACCTGTACTATATGACCTACTGTTCTATATGAGTACTGAATGAACACTTGAACTATATGAGTACTATATAAACTAGTGTACTATATGAACTAATGTATTATGTGAGTATTATATGAACTACTGTACTATATGACTACTATACTCTATGAGTACTATATGAACTACTATACTATATGAGTACTATATGAACTAGTGTACTCTATGAATTAGTGTACTCTATGAATTAGTGTACTATATGAACTTGTGTATTACATGAATTAGTGTACTATTTGAACTAGTGTACTATATGAATTAGTATACTATATGAACTACATTACCATCTAAGCTACTGCACTAAATGAACTGCTGTACTATATGAACGACTGTACTATACATGTACTATATGAACACCCGTACTATATGAGTACTATATGAACTAGTGTTCTATATGAACTCGTCTACTATATGAACTAGTGTATTATATGAACTACTGTACTACATGAACTACAATACTATATGAGTACTAAATGAACTAGTGTACTATATGAACTAGTGTATTATATGAACTAATGTACTATATGAACTAGTGTATTATATGAACTACTGTACTACATGAACTACAATACTATATGAGTACTATATAAACTAGTGTACTATATGAACTTGTGTATTATATGAACTAATGTACTATATGAACTAGTGTATTATATGAACTACTGTACTACATGAACTAGTGTACTATATGAACTAGTGTACTATATGAACTACTATACTATATGAGTACTATATGAACTAGTGTACTATATGAACTAGTGTACTATATGAACTAGTGTACTAAATGAACTAGTGTACTATATGAGTACTATATGAACTAGTGTATTATATGAACTACTGTACTACATGAACTAGTGTACTATATGAACTAGTGTACTATATGAACTACTATACTATATGAGTACTATATGAACTAGTGTACTATATGAACTAGTGTACTATATGAACTAGTGTACTAAATGAACTAGTGTACTATATGAGTACTATATGAACTTTTGTACTATATGAACTACAATACTATATGAGTACTATATGAACGAGTGCACTATGTGAACTAGTGTATTATATGAACTAATGTACTATATGAACTAGTGTATTATAGGAACTACTGTACTACATGAACTAGTGTACTATATGAACTAGTGTACTATATGAACTACTATACTATATGAGTACTATATGAACTAGTGTACTATATGAACTAGTGTACTATATGAACTAGTGTATTATATGAACTACTGTACAACATGAACTAGTGTACTATATGAATTAGTGTACTACATGAACTACTATACTATATGAGTACTATATGAACTAGTGTACTATATGAACTAGTGTATTATACGAACTAGTGTACTATATGAACTAGTGTACTATATGAACTAGTGTGCTATATGAACTAGTGTATTATATGAACTACTGTACTACATGAACTAGTGTACTATATGAACTAGTGTACTACATGATCTACTATACTATATGAACTAGTGTACTATATGAAAAAGTGTATTATATGAACTAATGAACTGTATGAACTTGTGTACTATATGAACTAGTGTACTATATAAACTGGTGTACTACATGAACTAGTGTACTATATTAACTAGTGTATTATATGAACTAGGGTACAATGTGAGCTAGTTAGTGTACTATATGAACTAGTGTACTATATGAACTAGTATACTATATGAAATGTGTACTATATAAACTAGTGTACTATATGAACTAGTGAACTGGTGTACTATATGAACTAGTGCACTAGATGAACAACTATGCTATATGAGTACTATATCAACTAGTGTACTATGTGAACTAGTGTATTATATGAACTAATGAACTATATGAACTTGTGTATTATATGAACTAGTGTACTATATGAACTAGTGTACTATATAAACTGGTGTACTACATGAACTAGTGTACTATATTAACTAGTTTATTATATGAACTAGTGTACAATATGAGCTAGTGTACTATATGAACTAGTGTACTATATGAACTAGTATACTATATGAACTAGTGTACTCTATGAACTACTATACTATATGAGTACTATATCAACTAGTGTACTATATGAACTACTATACTATATGAGTACTGATGAACTAGTGTAACATATGAACTAGTGTATTATATGAACTATTGTACTATATGAACTACTATACTATATGAGTACTATATGAAATAGTGTTCCTATATGAACTAGTGTGTTATATGAACTAATGTACTATATTAACTTGTGTATTATATGAATTAGTGTACTATTTGAAGAAGTTTACTATATGAACTAGTGTACTATATTAACTAGTGTATTATATTCACTAGTGTGCTATATGAATTAGTGTACTATATGAACTAGTGTACTATATGAACTAGTGTATTATATGAACTAATGAACTATATGAACTCGTGTATAATATGAACTAGTGTACAATATGAGCTAGTGTACTATATGAACTAGTGTACTATATGAACTAGTGTACTATATGAACTAGTGTACTATATGAAGTTGTGTACTATATGACCTAGTGTACTATTTGAACTAGTGTACTATATGAACTAGTGTATTATACGAACTAGTGTACTATATGAACTAGTGTACTATATGAACTAGTGTATTATATGAACTAGTGTAATATATGAACTAGTGTACTATATGAACTAGTGTACTATATGAAGTTGTGTACTATTTGAACTAGTGTACTATATGAACTAGTGTATTATACGAACTAGTGTACTATATGAACTAGTGTACTATATGAACTAGTGTATTATATGAACTAGTGTACTATATGAACTAGTGTACTATATGAACTAGTGTACTATATGAACTAGTGTACTATATGAACTAGTGTACTATATGAACTAGTGTACTATATGAACTAGTGTACTATATGAGCTAGTGTACTATATAAACTAGTGTACTATATGAACTAGTGTACTATATGAACTAGTGTACTATATGAACTAGTGTGCTATATGAACTAGTGTATTATATGAACAACTGTACTACATGAACTAGTGTACTACATGAACTACTATACTATATGAACTAGTGTACTATATGAAATAGTGTAATATATGAACTAATGAACTGTATGAACTTGTGTATTATATGAACTAGTGTACTATATGAACTAGTGTACTATATAAACTGGTGTACTACATGAACTAGTGTACTATATTAACTAGTTTATTATATGAACTAGTGTACAATATGAGCTAGTGTACTATATGAACTAGTGTACCATATGAACTAGTATACTATATGAACTAGTGTACTCTATGAACTACTATACTATATGAGTACTATATCAACTAGTGTACTATATGAACTACTATACTATATGAGTACTGATGAACTAGTGTAACATATGAACTAGTGTATTATATGAACTATTGTACTATATGAACTACTATACTATATGAGTACTATATGAACTAGTGTACTATATGAACTAGTGTGTTATATGAACTAATGTACTATATTAACTTGTGTATTATATGAATTAGTGTACTATTTGAAGAAGTTTACTATATGAACTAGTGTACTATATGAACTAGTGTATTATATTCATTTGTGTGCTATATGAATTAGTGTACTATATGAACTAGTGTACTATATGATCTAGTGTATTATATGAACTAATGAACTATATGAACTCGTGTATAATATGAACTAGTGTACAATATGAGCTAGTGTACTATATGAGCTAGTGTACTATATGAACTAGTGTATTATACGAACTAGTGTACTATGTGAACTAGTGTACTATATGAACTAGTGTATTATATGAACTAGTGTACTATATGAACTAGTGTACTATATGAACTAGTGTACTATATGAAGTTGTGTACTATATGACCTAGTGTACTATTTGAACTAGTGTACTATATGAACTAGTGTACTATATGAACTAGTGTATTATATGAACTAGTGTACTATATGAACTAGTGTACTATATGAACTAGTGTACTATATGAACTAGTGTACTATATGAACTAGTGTACTATATGAACTAGTGTACTATATGAACTAGTGTACTATATGAACTAGTGTATTATATGAACTAGTGTACTATATGAGCTAGTGTACTATATGAACTAGTGTACTATATGAACTAGTATACTGTATGAACTAGTGTACTATATGATCTAGTGTACCATATGAACTAGTGTACTATATGAACTAGTGTATTATACGAACTAGTGTACTATATGAACTAGTGTACTATATGAACTAGTGTACTATATGAACTAGTGTACTATATGAACTAGTGTACTATATGAACTAACTAGTGTACTATATGAACTAGTTGTGTACTATATGAACATAGTGTACTATTTGAACTAGTGTACTATATGAACTAGTGTACTATATGAACTAGTGTACTATATGAACTAGTGTACTATATAAACTAGTGTACTATATGAACTAGTGTACTATATGAACTAGTGTACTATATGAACTAGTGTAGTATATGAGCTAGTGTACTATATGAACTACTGTACTACATGAACTAGTGTACTATATGAACTAGTGTACCATATAAACTGGTGTACTACATGAACTAGTGTACTATATTAACTAGTGTATTATATGAACTAGGGTACAATATGAGCTAGTGTACTATATGAAATAGTGTACTATATGAACTAGTATACTATATGAAATGTGTACTACATAAACTAGTGTACTATATGAACTAGTGAACTGGTGTACTATATGAACTAGTGCTACTAGATGAACAACTAGTGTACTATATGAACAATGTACTAAATTAGTGTACTATGTGAACTAGTGTATTATATGAACTAATGAACTATACTAGTGTATTATATGAACTAGTGTACTATATGAACTAGTGTACTATATAAACTAGTGTACTACATGAACTAGTGTACTATATTAACTAGTTTATTATATGAACTAGTGTTACAATATGAACTAGTAGTACTATATGAACTAGTGTACTATATGAACTAGTGTACTATATGAACTAGTGTACTACATATGAACTATGTACTACTAACTAGTGTACTATATGTACTGAACTAGTGTATGAACTAGTGTACTATATGAACTAGTGTACTATATGAACTAGTGTACTATATGTACTATGAACTGACTAGTGTACTATATGAGTGTACTATATGAACTAGTGTACTATATGAACTAGTGTACTATATGAACTAGTGTACTATATTAACTGAACTAGTGTACTATATGAACTAGTGTACTATTTGAACTAGTGTACTATATGAACTAGTGTACTATATGAACTAGTGTACTATATTCACTAGTGTACTATATGAATTAGTGTACTATATGAACTAGTGTACTATATGAACTAGTGTATTATATATGAACTAATGAACTATATGAACTAGTGTACTATATGAACTAGTGTACAATATGAACTAGTGTACTATATGAACTAGTGTACTATATGAACTAGTGTACTATATGAACTAGTGTACTATATGAACTAGTGTACTATATGAACTAGTGTACTATATGAACTAGTGTACTATATGAACTAGTGTACTATATGAACTAGTGTACTATATGAACTAGAACTAGTACTATGAACTAGTGTACTATGAACTAGTGTAGTGTACTATATATGAACTAGTGTACTATATGAACTAGTGTACTATATGAACTAGTGTACTATATGAACTAGTGTACTATATGAACTAGTGTACTATATTGAACTAGTGTACTATATGAACTAGTGTACTATGAACTAGTGAACTAGTGTACTATATGAACTAGTGTACTATATGAACTAGTGTACTATATGAACTAGTGTACTATATGAACTAGTGTACTAACTATGAACTAGTGTACTACATGAACTAGTGTACTATGAACTAGTGTACTATATGAACTAGTGTACTATATGAACTAGTGTACTATATGAACTAGTGTACTACATGAACTAGTGTACTATATGAACTAGTGTACTACATGAACTAGTGAACTAGTACTATATGAACTAGTGTACTATATGAACTACTACACTGAACTAGTGTACTATATGAACTAGTGTACTACATGAACTAGTGTACTGTACTATATGAACTGAACTAGTGTACTATATGAACTAGTGTACTATATGAACTAGTGTACTATATGAACTAGTGTACTATATGAACTAGTGTACTATATGAACTAGTGTACTATATGAACTAGTGTACTATACTGAACTAGTGTACTATATGAACTAGTGTATGAACTAGTGTACTACTATGAACTAGTGTACTATATGAACTAGTGTACTATATGAACTAGTGTACTAACTATGAACTAGTGTACTATATGAACTAGTGTACTATATGAACTAGTGTACTACTATGAACTAGTGTACTATATGAAGTAGTGTACTGTATGAACTTGTGTACTACATGAACTAGTGTACTATATGAACTAGCGTACTATATGAACTAGTGTACTATATGAACTAGTGTACTATATGAACTAGTGTACTATATGAACTAGTGTACTACATGAACTAGTGTATGAACTAGTGTACTATATGAACTAGTGTACTATATGAACTAGTGTACTATATGAACTAGTGTACTATATGAACTAGTGTACTATATGAACTAGTGTACTATATGAACTAGTGTACTACATGAACTAGTGTACTATATGAACTAGTGTACTATATGAACTATGTAACTAGTGTACTACATGAACTAGTGTACTATATGAACTAGTGTACTATATGAACTAGTGTACTATATGAACTAGTGTACTATATGAACTAGTGTACTATATGAACTAGTGTACTATATGAACTAGTGTACTATATGAACTAGTGTACTACATGAACTAGTGTACTATATGAACTAGTGTACTACATGAACTAGTGTACTACATGAACTAGTGTACTATATGAACTAGTGTACTACATGAACTAGTGTACTGTATGAACTAGTGTACTATATGAACTAGTGTACTACATGAACTAGAATGAACTAGTGTACTATATGAACTAGTGTACTACTGAACTAGTGTACTATATGAACTAGTGTACTACATGAACTAGTGTACTACATGAACTAGTGTAACTAGTGTACTACATGAACTACTATATGAACTAGTGTACTACATGAACTACTATATGAACTAGTGTACTACATGAACTAGTGTACTATATGTAACTAGTGTACTACATGAACTAGTGTACTATATGAACTAGTGTACTATATGAACTAGTGTACTATATGAACTAGTGTACTATATGAACTAGTGTACTATATGAACTAGTGTACTATATGAACTAGTGTACTATATGAACTAGTGTACTATATGAACTAGTGTACTATATGAACATGAACTGAACTAGTGTACTATATGAACTAGTGTACTACATGAACTAGTGTACTATATGAACTAGTGTACTATGAACTATGAACTAGTGTACTACATGAACTAGTGTACTATATGAACTAGTGTACTACATGAACTAGTGTACTATATGAACTAGTGTACTATATGAACTAGTGTACTATATGAACTAGTGTACTATATGAACTAGTGTACTACATGAACTAGTGTACTATATGAACTAGTGTACTATATGAACTAGTGTACTATATGAACTAGTGTACTATATGAACTAGTGTACTACATGAACTAGTGTACTATATGAACTAGTGTACTACATGAACTAGTGTACTATATGAACTAGTGTACTATATGAACTAGTGTACTATATGAACTAGTGTACTATATGAACTAGTGTACTACATGAACTAGTGTACTATATGAACTAGTGTACTATAGTGTACTATATGAACTAGAACTGTACTAGTGTACTATATGAACTAGTGTACTACATGAACTATGAATATAACTAGTGTACTATTGTGTACTATATGAACTAGTGTACTATATGAACTATGTACTATATGAACTAGTGTACTATATGAACTAGTGTACTATATGAACTAGTGTACTACATGAACTAGTGTACTATATGAACTAGTGTACTATATGAACTAGTGTACTACATGAACTAGTGTACTATATGAACTAGTGTACTATATGAACTAGTGTACTATATGAACTAGTGTACTATGATGAACTAGTGTACTATATGAACTAGTGTACTACATGAACTGAGTGTACTATATGAACTAGTGTACTACATGAACTAGTGTACTATATGAACTAGTGTACTATATGAACTAGTGTACTACATGAACCAGTGAATATGAACTAGTGTACTATATGTACTATTGAACTAGTGTACTATATGAACTAGTGTACTATATGAACTAGTGTACTATATGAACTAGTGTACTATATGAACTAGTGTACTAGTGTACTATATGAACTAGTGTACTACATGAACTAGTGTACTATATGAACTAGTGTACTAACTATGTAACTAGTGTACTATATGAACTAGTGTACTACATGAACTAGTGTACTATATGAACTAGTGTACTACATGAACTAGTGTACTATATGAACTAGTGTACTATATGAACTAGTGTACTATATGAACTAGTGTACTATATGAACTAGTGTACTATATGAACTAGTGTACTATATGAACTAGTGTACTACATGAACTAGTGTACTATATGAACTAGTGTACTACATGAACTAGTGTACTATATGAACTAGTGTACTACATGAACTAGTGTACTATATGAACTAGTGTACTATATGAACTAGTGTACTATATGAACTAGAACTAGTGTACTACATGAACTAGTGTACTATATGAACTAGTGTACTACATGAACTAGTGTACTATATGAACTAGTACTATATGAACTAGTGTACTATATGAACTAGTGTACTATATATATGAACTAGTGTAACTAGTGTACTATATGAACCCCACCTAGTGTACTATATGAACTAGTGTACTAAATATGACTATTGTAACTAGTGTACTATGTCAGAAGGATGAACTAGTGTACTATATGAACTAGTGTACTAAACTAGTGTACTATATGAACTAGTGTACTACATGAACTAGTGTACTATATGAACTAGTGTACTATGTGAACTAGTAACTATATGTAACTAGTGTACTATATGAACTAGTGTACTACATGAACTAGTGTACTATATGAACTAGTGTACTACATGAACTAGTGTACTATATGAACTAGTGTACTACATGAACTAGTGTACTATATGAACTAGTGTACTATATGAACTAGTGTACTATATGAACTAGTGTACTATATGAACTAGTGTACTATATGAACTAGTGTACTATATGAACTAGTGTACTATATGAACTAGTGTACTATATGAACTAGTGTACTACATGAACTAGTGTACTATATGAACTAGTGTACCTTTTGAACTAGTGTACTATATGAACTAGTGTACTATATGAACTAGTGTACTACATGAACTAGTGTACTATATGAACTAGTGTACTATATGAACTAGTGTACTATATGAACTAGTGTACTACATGAACTAGTGTACTATATGAACTAGTGTACTACATGAACTGGTGTACTAGAACTGTGTACTACTAGTGTACTATATGAACTAGTGTACTATATGAACTAGTGTACTATATGAACTAGTGTACTACTAGTGTATATGAACTATATGAACTAGTGTACTACATGAACTACTATGAACTAGTGTACTATGAACTAGTGTACTATATGAACTAGTGTACTACATGAACTAGTGTACTATATGAACTAGTGTACTAACTAGTGTATGAACTAGTGTACTATATGAACTAGTGTACTACATGAACTAGTGTACTATATGAACTAGTGTACTATATGAACTAGTGTACTATATGAACTAGTGTACTATATGAACTAGTGTACTACATGAACTAGTGTACTATGAACTATGTACTAGAACTAGTGTACTACATGAACTAGTGTACTATATGAACTAGTGAACTAGTGTACTATATGAACTAGTGTACTATATGAACTAGTGTACTACATGAACTAGTGTACTATATGAACTAGTGTACTACATGAACTAGTGTACTATATGAACTAGTGTACTACATGAACTAGTGTACTATATGAACTAGTGTACTATATGAGCTAGTGTACTATATAAACTAGTGTACTATATGAACTAGTGTACTACATGAACTAGTGTACTATATGAACTAGTGTACTACATGAACTAATGTAGTATTTGAACTAGTGTACTACATGAACCAGTGTACTATATGAACTAGTGTACTATATGAACTAGTGTACTATATGAACTAGTGTACTACATGAACCAGTGTACTATATGAACTAGTGTACTACATGAACTAGTGTACTATATGAACTAGTGTACTATATGAACTAGTGTACTATATGAACTAGTGTACTACTAGTGTACTATATGAACTAGTGTACTATATGAACTGGTGTACTATATGAACTAGTGTACTATATGAACTAGTGTACTACATGAACTAGTGTACTATATGAACTAGTGTACTACATGAACTAATGTACTATTTGAACTAGTGTACTACATGAACCAGTGTACTAGATGAACTAATATACTATATGAGTACTATATGAACTAGTGTACTACATGAACCAGTGTACAGAACTAGTGTACTATATGAACTAGTGTACTACATGAACCAGTGTACTATATGAACTAGTGTACTACATGAACTAGTGTACTATATGAACTGGTGTTCTATATGAACTGGTGTACTATATGAACTGGTGTACTATATTAACTAGTGTACTATATGAACTAGTGTACTACATGAACTGGTGTACTATATGAACTGGTGTACTATATGAACTAGTGTACTATATGAACTAGTGTACTATATGAACTGGTGTACTATATGAGTGTTTTGTGAAGCCTTGTGCTCTAAGGAGTTGAAATTGTTAAGTCTGACATCAACAACACATCTAACCTTTCTTTTCTTCATTCCTCATTTTCTTTCTCCTCATAAGAAAGAATGTCCAATGAAACAGAAGTGTCCTGACTGTTGACAGATCTCATGTGTGTGTGTGTGTGTGTTCTGTGTGTGTTCATTGTGTGTGTGTGTGTTCATTGTGTGTTCATTGTGTGTGTGTGTGTTCATTGCGTGTGTGTGTTCTGTGTGTGTGTGTGTTCTGTGTGTGTGTGTGTGTTGTGTGTGTGTGTTTTCTGTGTGTGTGTGTGTGTGTGTGTGTGTGTGTGTGTGTGTGTGTGTGTGTGTGTGTGTGTGTGTGTGTGTGTGTGTGTGTGTGTGTGTGTGTGTGTGTGTGTGTGTGTGTGCTTGTGTGTGTGTGTGTGTGTGTTCTGTGCGTGCATGAATCCTGACGTGTTCTTACTGTGGACAGGGTTCGTATCGGGTTGCCAGATGACCCAGACCTTATAACCCGTTTTGTGGCCAATTGCCATTTTTCACCTCCTCTTTTCCTGTTCGTGTGTGTTTGTGTTTGTGTGTGTGTTCCCTGACCAGAGTGTGACCTGACCTCTTTTACCACTAATGAGTCAGTGTTTTGTTGTGGCGTCCATCACTTTAACGATCCTGATGGTGAGGGGTGTCTCTGATTGGTCAGCTACTGGCCTGGTCACAGTGAGGTCATATTGTCTCTGACTGGTCAGCTACTGGCCTGGTCACAGTGAGGTCATATTGTCGCTGACTAGCCAGCTACTGGCCTGGTCACAGTGAGGTCATATTGTCTTTGACTGGCCAGCTACTGGCCTGGTCACAGTGAGGTCATATTGTCGCTGACTAGCCAGCTACTGGCCTGGTCACAGTGAGGTCATATTGTCTCTGACTGGTCAGCTACTGGCCTGGTCACAGTGAGATCATATCATCTTTGACTGGTCAGCTACTGGCCTGGTCACAGTGAGGTCATATTGTCGCTGACTGACCAGCTACTGGCCTGGTCACAGTGAGGTCATATTGTCGCTGACTAGCCAGCTACTGGCCTGGTCACAGTGAGGTCATATTGTCGCTGACTGGCCAGCTACTGGCCTGGTCACAGTGAGGTCATATTGTCGCTGACAAGCCAGCTACTGGCCTGGTCACTGTGAGGTCATATTGTTGCTGACTGACCAGCTACAGGCCTGTTCACAGTGAGGTCATATTGTCGCTGATTGGCCAGCTACTGGCCTGGTCACAGAGAGGTCATATTGTCGCTGACTGACCAGCTACTGGCCTGGTCACAGTGAGGTCATGTTGTCGCTGACTGGCCAGCTACTGGCCTGGTGACAGTGAGGTCATATTGTCGCTGACTGGCCAGCTACTGGCCTGGTCACAGTGAGGTCATATTGTCGCTGACTAGCCGGCTACTGGCCTGGTCACTGTGAGGTCATATTGTTGCTGACTGACCAGCTACAGGCCTGTTCACAGTGAGGTCATATTGTCGCTGATTGGCCAGCTACTGGCCTGGTCACAGAGAGGTCATATTGTCGCTGACTGACCAGCTACAGGCCTGGTCACAGAGAGGTCATATTGTCGCTGACTGACCAGCTACTGGCCTGGTCACAGTGAGGTCATATTGTCGCTGACTGGCCAGCTACTGGCCTGGTGACAGTGAGGTCATATTGTCTCTGACTGGCCAGCTACTGGCCTGGTCACAGTGAGAAAGGTATGCGTCAATTGTCATGTATTGTTAAATGGTTTCCTTGACCTCTGAGAGACCATCGGACCCTTTAGACCCTTTACGGAGGGATTAAATGATGTTCTGAGAGTGGAGCTGGGAGTAGGAAAAGTGAAGTTAGGGAGCAGGGTCACGAAGGGTCGCAGGAGCTCACCAGGGTCAGCGATCCTAGCAGGGTGATGAAGAAGCCGCCTTCAATTCTAGTTTATATTTCATTCCAACCTATCCATCTTTGTACCACAGAAAATTGTCAATCTACAATGAGATCACAAATGACAGCTCTCTCACAAGACAGGTTTACACAGTACTCTCACATGATAATGACTTTACGTTTTTTTTGTGTGTTTTTTTTATTACTAGTTTTGCCATTGGAGGCCTAGTCAATGTAAGAACATTAAATCCACTTCATCTTCCTTCCGTCTGGTTCTTCTACGTGGTTAGCAGAACATGAGGATGAGTTACTTAATTAAGGCAAACGCCTCATCAATAACTGACTGTTACTGCAGAGAGCGGCTAGGGTAAAACGGGAAGTTTGGGCTTCCTGTCTAATGAAATGGGGTTCATCTGTATAAATACCCTGGTGAAGAGGTCTATTGAGACTGAAAACATCAGTACAATAAGATCCATTAAATGTTAGGAAGCATCAAGATCATCGATGTGTTGGACTTTTCCTTATTAACCTGATCTCATCTGTAGCATGTTGTGGAGACTGGTGTTCTGGAACAGAACTGCGGAATGGTTAGGATAGGTTCTCATTCTGACGAGCAATAAAGACCCCTCCCCCTCGTTCTCGCTACTCAGGTAGGAAACACACTCCTGCTTGTTTCATAGGCATTCATATGCTTGTTTCATAGGCGTTCATATGCTTGTTTCACAGGCGTTCATATGCTTGTTTCATAGGCATTCATATGCTTGTTTCATAGGCATTCATTTGCTTGTTTCATAGGCGTTCATATTCTTGTTTCACAGGCGTTCATATGCTTGCTTCATAGGCATTGATATGCTTGGTTCATAGGCGTTCATATTCTTGTTTCATAGGCGTTCATATGCTTGTTTCACAGGCGTTCATATGCTTGTTTCATAGGCATTCATATGCCTATTTCATAGATGTTCATTTGCTTGCTTCATAGGCATTCATATGCTTGTTTCATAGGCATTCATATGCTTGTTTCATAGGCGTTAGTATCCTTGTTTCATAGGCAATACATAGATATTCAAATGCCTATCCTACGCAGTTAATAAGCATTCGTAGGCATTTCTTTCATCAGAGTGAATAAGGAGTTGAGGAAATAAAAGTAGAAAAGCTCTTTGATGTCAAACTTGAATTGTGGTGAGAGAACGCCTCTTGGGTCAAAACATACAGTGCGCTGACAACTGTACACCTTGTCTTAAAGACTAAATACTAAAACATACAGTACGCTGACAACTGTACACCTTGTCTTAAAGACTAAATACTAAAACATACAGTACACTGACAACTGTACACCTTGTCTTAACCTCTCTGGCCCACCCAACACACTAGCGTCCCACCTTGCCAACAATAAATGCAAATGCGCTACACCAAATGCTAATAGCACTCATTAAAACTCAAACGTTCATTAAAACACACATGCAGGGTACTCAATTCAAGCTACACTCGTTGTGAATCTAGCCAACGAGTCAGATTTGTAAAATGCTTTTCGGCGAAAGCATGATAAGCTATTATCTGATAGCATGCAACACCCCGAAATACCAGAAACAAAAGAATTAGCGTAGCCGGCGCTACACAAAACGCAGAAATAAAATATAAAACATTCATTACCTTTGACGAGATTCTTTGTTGGCACTCCTATATGTCCCATAAACATCACAATTGGGTCTTTTTTTCAATTAAATCGGACCTTGTATACCCAAAATGTCCATTTATGAAGACCGTCAGATCCAGGAAAAACACAGTTTTTAAACGCAACGTTATTTTTTTTAATTAAAAAAGTTGCCTATAAACTTTGACAAAACACTTCAAACTACTTCTGTAATCCAACTTTAGGTATTAGTAAACGTTAATAAACGATCAAATTGATCACGGAGCGATCTGTATTCAATAGGCACAAGTTTGGAAAACGAAGCCCACTTTTCAGGTTCCATTTTTCACAGCTGTGGACCTGAAGACCGGATGTGGCTATTACTCAGATGACCAAGGATTTAGTTGCATCGAAATCACAACACTGGCGACATTGTGTAGAAGCTGTAGGAACTGTAATCCCATCCTTAAGTATTTTTCCTTCCAATAGACAATACATAGACTGGCGGATTGATTTTTTCTCTGTCGATTTTGTGATCAGGTTTCCTTGCGATTTTGACCATGGAACTCGTTCTGTTATAGTCACAGACACCATTGAACCAGTTCTAGAAACTTCAGAGTGTTTTCTATGCACACATACTAATCATATGCATATACTATATTCCTGGCATGAGTAGCAGGACATTGAAATGTTGCGCGATTTTTAACAGAATGTTGAAAAAAGTAGCCCGATCTCTTACATACAGTACACTGACAACTGTACACCTTGTCTTAAAGACTAAATACTAAAACATACAGTATGCTGACAACTGTACACATTGTCTTAAAGACTAAATACTAAAACATACAGTACGCTGACAACTGTACCCTTATCTTAAAGAATAAATATGCAAAGGTGGTGGTGTTGCTAACATTTACGATAGCAAATGTCAATTTATGCAATTTTTGAGCTTCTCGTCATGAAATCTAAGCAGCCTACTCAAATACTTTTTAGAGCTACTGTTTACTGCACTTGTGAAGGTGGTAAATTACCTTTTAATGGCATCAGACCGAGGCTCTGCACCTGTCCTCGTGCTCCTAGACCATAGTGTTGCTTTTGATACCATCGATCACCATATTCTTTTGGAGAGATTGGAAACCCAAATTAGTCTACACGGACAAGTTCTGGCCTGGATTAGATCTTATCTGTCGGAAAAATATCAGTTTGTCTCTGTGAATGGTTTGTCCTCTGACAAATCACCTGTAAATTTCGGTGTTCCTCAAGGTTCGGTTTTAGGACCACTATTGTTTTCACTATATTTTTTAACTCTTGGGGATATCATTCGAAAACATAATGTTAACTTTCACTGCTATGCGGATGACACACAGCTGTACATTTCAATGAAACATGGTGAAGCCCCAAAATTGCCCTCGCTAGAAGCATGTGTTTCAGACATAAGGAACTGGATGGCTGCAAACGTTCTACTTTTCAACTCAGACAAAACAGAGATGCTTGTTCTAGGTCCCAAGAAACAAAGAGATCTTCTGTTGAATCTGACAATTCATCTTAATGGTTGTACAGTCGTCTCAAATAAAACTGTGAAGGACCTCGTCGTTACTCTGGACCCTGATCTCTCTTTTGACGAACATATCAAGACTGTTTCATGGACAGCTTTTTTCCATCTACGTAACATTGCAAAAATCAGAAACTTTCTGTCCAAAAATGATGCAGAAAAACGAATCTATGTTTTTGTTACTTCTAGGTTAGACTACTGCAATGCTCTACTTTCCGGCTACCTGGATAAAGCACTAACTAAACTTCAGTTAGTGCTAAATACGGCTGCTAGAATCCTGACTAGAACCAAAAAATGTGATCATATTACTCTAATGCTAGCCTCCTACACTGGCTTCCTGTCAAGGCAAGGGCTGATTTCAAGGTTTTACTGTTAGTTCTAATCTACAAAGCATTACATGGGCTTGCTCCTACCTATCTCTCTGATTTGGTCCTGCCGTACATACCTACACGTACGCTACGGTCACAAGACGCAAGCCTCCATATTGTCCCTAGAATTTCTAAGCAAACAGCTGGAGGCAGGACTTTCTCATATAGAGCTCCATTTTTATGGAACTGTCTGTCGACACATGTGAGAGACGCAAACTCGGTCTCAACCTTTAAGTCTTTACTGAAGACTCATCTCTTCAGTGGGTCATATGATTGAGTGTAGTCTGGCCCAGGAGTGTGAAGGTGAACGGAAAGGCTCTGGAGCGACGAACCGCCCTTGCTGTCGGTTCCCCTCTTTCCACTGGGATTCACTGACTCTAACCCTATTACAGGGGCTGAGTCACTGGCTTACTGGTGCTCTTTCATGCCGTTCCTGGGAGGGGTGCGTCACTTGAGTGGGTCGATTCACTGATGTGGTCATCCTGTCTGGGTTGGCACCCCCTCTTGGGTTGTGCCGTGGCGGAGATCTTTGTGGGCTATACTCAGCCTTGTCTCAGGATGGTAAGTTGGTGGTTGAAGATATCCCTCTAGTGGTGTGGGGGCTGTGCTTTGGTAAAGTGGGTGGGGTTATATCCTTACTGTTTGGCCCTGTCCGGGGGTATCATTGGATGGGGCCACAGTGTCTCCTGACCCCTCCTGTCTCAGGCTCCAGTATTTATGCTGCAGCAGTTTATGTGTCGGGGGGCTAGGGTCAGTTTGTTATATCTGGAGTACTTCTCCTGTCTTATCCAGTGTCCTGTGTGAATTTAAGTATGATCTCTCTAATTCTCTCTTTCTCTCTTTCTTTCTCTCTCTCGGAGGACCTGAGCCCTAGGACCATGCCTCAGGACTACCTAGCATGATGACTCCTTGCTGTCCCCAGTCCACCTGGCTGTGCTGCTGCTCCAGTTTCAACTGTTCTGCCTGCGGCTATGGAATCCTGACCTGTTCACCAGACGTGCTACCTGTCCCAGACCTGCTGTTTTCAACACTCTAGAGACAGCAGGAGCGGTAGAGAGACTCTCAATGATTGGCAATGAAAAGCCAACTGACATTTAGTCCTGAGGTGCTGACTCGTTGCACCCTCGACAACTACTGTGATTATTATTATTTGACCCTGCTGGTCATTTATGAACATTTGAATATCTTGGCCATGTTCTGTTATAATCTCCACCCTGCACAGCCAGAAGAGGACTGGCCACCTCTCATATCCTGGTTCCTCTCTAGGTTTCTTCCTAGTTTTTGGCCTTTCTAGTGAGTTTTTCCTAGCCAACGTGCTTCAAAACCTGCATTGCTTGCTGTTTGGGGTTTTAGGCTTGGTTTCTGTACAGCACTTTGAGATATCAGCTGATGTATGAAGGGCTATATAAATCAATTTGATTTGATTTGATTTCCAGTTGCTCTGATAAAAGTAGTATAGGGGCCACAGGGTGAGTGTACACTTAAGGTTTAGATCACTTCTGCAGCTTCTAGCGGCTGCACTAGCTCCAATTAGAGCCTAGAGTGTGTTAAGACTACATGGGTGTGTTAAGTCTAAATGGGTGTGTTAAGACTACATGGGTGTGTTAAGACTACATGGGTGTGTTAAGACTACATGGGTGTGTTAAGTCTAAATGGGTGTGTTAAGACTACATGGGTGTGTTAAGACCACATGGGTGTGTTAAGTCTAAATGGGTGTGTTAAGACTACATGGGTGTGTTAAGACCACATGGGTGTGTTAAGACTGCATGGTTGGGTTTATGAATGCACCTATGGACGACTATGTAGATGTGTCTGTACATATATTTTAGTTTATGAGTGTTTCATATCCACTCAGTGGCCAGTTTATTGGTTTTCCGGGTTGGACACTCCTCCAGAACAGCCTGAATTAGTCGGGGCATGTAAACGTTGCTCAGTTGGTATCCAATGAACTACCGTGTGCCAGACAAACATCCCCCACATTATTACACCACGGACACATGCCTGTACCGTTGAAACCAGGACCCATGCTGCATACGCCAAATCCTGACTGCCATCAGCACGACGCAACAGGAACCCAGGTTGTGTTTTGAACCAGGAAATGTTTTTCCACTCCTCAGTTGTCCGGTGTTGGTGATGGCGTTCCCATTGGAGCCGGTTCTTCTTCTTGGTTTTAGCTGATAGGAGTAGAACCCGGTGTGGTCGTCTGCTACAGAGAACAACGAGGTGTGTACTCCGAGATGCCGTTCTGCACACCACCGTTCGACCTCTCATCGTCGAGCTGTTTTCCCCCCACAGGACTGCCGCCGACTGTATGCCTGGCACCTACGATCACACCAAAGTGACTGAAGGTCACTTGTTTTGACCATTCTAACATTCAATGGAACAGTGACTGAAGGCCTCTATACCTGTCTGCCTGATTAACATAGCAAGTCACGTCCACCTCACTCACTGTCTCTAGGAGCAACCATTTTCGTGAAACCGGGAACTGAGTGTATATCCGTACTTGTGAGGAGGCCCCTGACTGAATGAGCAGCAGCCCTGTGGTGTGTAGTGACTGAAGCTACCCTACCTCTGTACGGTGGCTCAGCCCTGTGGTGTGTAGTGACTGAAGCTTCCCTACCTCTGTATGGTGGCTCAGCCTGAAGCTGTGGCTCAGCCCTGGTGTGTAGTGACTGAAGCTACCCTACCTCTGTACGGTGGCTCAGCCCTGTGGTGTGTAGTGACTGAAGCTACCCTACCTCTGTACGGTGGCTCAGCCCTGTGGTGTGTAGTGACTGAAGCTACCCTACCTCTGTACGGTGGCTCAGCCCTGTGGTGTGTAGTGACTGAAGCTACCCTACCTCTGTACGGTGGTCCCAAGCGTGATCACACAGTCGTCCGGAACAGCTGGTGCTCATCTGCTTGAGGCTGGGTTTGGTCGTATGTGTGGAGAAGCCACAGTGTGTGATTTATGTCCAATGATGTGGTGAGATCTGGGCTCTCTCTGGGGGTTGATCAGCCTCCCAGGCTCACTGTGTGTGTTTGTGTGTTTAATCTAATGAAGTGACACCGTACAGAGGGAGTGTAGCTTCAGTCACTACACACCACACTGTGGCTTCTCCACACATACGACCAAACCCAGCCTCAAGCAGATGAGCAGCAGCTGTTTCGGACAACTGTGTGGTCACGCTTTCCATAGCCGATGTGAGTAAGACCTTTAAAAACAGGTCAACATTCCCAAGGCTGCAGGGCCAGACGGATTGCCAGGATGTGTACTGTGAGCATGCGCTGACCAACCGGCAAGTGTGTTCACTGACATGTTCAAACTCTCCCTGTCCGAGTCTGTAATACCAACATGTTTCAAGAAGACTACCATAGTCCTTGGTCCCAAGAACACCAAGGTAACCTGCCTAAATGACTACCGACACGTAGCATTCACATCTCTAGCCATGACGTGCTTTGAAACACCATCATCCCAGAATCCCTAGACCCAGTACAATTTGCATACCACCCCAAAAGATCCACAAATGACTCAATCTCAATTGCACTACACACTGCCCATTCCCACCAGGACAAAAGAAACACCTATGTGAGAATCTATTCATTGACTACAGTTCAGCTTTCAACACCATAGTGCCCTCAAAGCTCATCAATAAGCTAAGGATCCTGGGACTAAACACCCCCCTCTGCAACTGGATCCTGGACTTCCTGATGGGCCGCCCACAGGTGGTGAGGGTAGGTAACAACACTTCTGCCATGCTGATCCTCAACACAGGGGCCACTCAGGGGTGCATGCTCAGTCCCCTCCTGTACTCCCTTTTCACACATGACTGCATGGCCAACACCATCAAGTTTGCTAATGACAACAGCGGTAGGCCTGATCACTGACAATGATGAGACAGTCTATAGGGAAGTCAGAGACACACACTGCCAGGACAACAACCTCTCCCACAACGTGAACAAGACAAAGGAGATGATTGTGGACTACAGGTAAAGGAGCACCAAGCCACGCCCCCATTCACATCGGCAGGGCTGTAGTGGAACAGGTTGGGAGTTTCAAGTTCCTTGGTGTCCACATCACCAAGGAACTATCATGGTCCAAACACACTAAGACAGTCGTGAAGAGGGAACGACAAAACCTCTTCCCCCTCAGGAGACTGAATAGGTTTGTCATGGATCCTCAGATCCTCAAAAGGTTCTACAGTTGCACCATCGAGAGCATCCTGACTGGTTGCATCACTGCCTAGTATGGCAACTGCTCAGCCTCTGACCGCAAAGCACTACAGAGGGTAGTGCGTACGGCCCAGTACATCACTGGGGACAAGCTTCCTGCCATCCAGGACCTCTATACCAGGCGGTGTCAGAGGAAGGCCCTAAAAATTGCCAAAGACTTCAGCCACTCCAGTCATAGACTGTTCTCTCTGCTACGGCACGGCACTACAGACTAAGACTCCAGTCACCCTAGTCATAGACTGTTCTCTCTGCTACGGCACTACAGACTAAGACTCCAGTCACCCTAGTCATAGACTGTTCTCTCTTCTACCGCACGGCAAGCGGTACCGGAGCGCCAAGTCTAGGTCCAAAAAGCTCCTTAACAGCTTCTACCCCAAAGCCATAAGACTCCTGAACAATTAATCAAATGGCCACCTGGACTATTTGCATTGACACCTCCCCTCCCACGTTTGTTTTCACACTGCTGCTACTCTCTGTTTATTATCTATGCATAGTCACTTCACCACTACCTACATGTACATATTACTTCAATTACCTCAACTAAGCTGTGCCCCCACACATTTTTTTTAAATTCAAATTGAGAATGGGGCCGAAATTGTGATTTTGAAATGTCTTGTTAGTGTTTCAGGTAAGAGACAGTCTTTGATATTTTTTATCCATTTTTATTCTGCAATATTTTCTCATATTCAAGTGTGAATGACAAAAAAGTCAGTGATTTCTTAGAAAGCTAAATACAATAAGCATTGGATCAAGGCACATACACGACTGGCCAAAGGGCATTCAATAGCACTTTGGTTTTCAGTTCAGGGATTCTCGAAAGACAGGACAATTGTTTCAAGAATCCCTGAGCAACTTTGTA
The DNA here is from genome assembly GCF_036934945.1 of Oncorhynchus masou masou. NCBI lineage: Eukaryota > Metazoa > Chordata > Actinopteri > Salmoniformes > Salmonidae > Oncorhynchus > Oncorhynchus masou. Next base: position 4,295,412 of record NC_088242.1, read on the forward strand.
AAGAACAATTAACTTTGTAAAGAACAAATTCAACTTCATAAAGAACAATTCAACTTTGAAATTGTGGCAACATAGAAGTAGTCAATCTGGGGGGGGGGAAACTAATCATAAACAAGGAAATAGGTGATGCTCAGTTTGTATTCAAAAGAAAAGCCAATGTGTTGTTTCTTTATAGAACCTTTTTTTTCACAGACCGGTTTCAATCTAAGCTTTGTTTGAGGGTAACGTTTGGATGACATATGGTACAAGGGACTGGAGAATGTCATCCATTGTAGTTTAGCCTTTGTGTTGGCGAGAACAAATAGATATAGTTGGTGTTCTTTATGTCATCTCTGTTGTCAGCCTGGCCACCCTGCATGGGTTAATCCCATCCTGGGTAATGGCCCTAAAGGTCTGTGTGCTTCATCTGCCCTGTGCTGTGGCCTGACGCACACACACACACACACACACACACGCAAACACACACACGCGCACGCACGCACGCACACACACACACACACACACACACACACACACACACACACACACACACACACACACACACACACACACACACACACACACACACACACACACACACACACACACACACACACACACACACACACAGGAGCCGTGCCCGCCTGGGCGTCTGTTCGATTGGCTCTCTCGTGTTTCTGTGTTTTTTCCAAACAACGAACTAAATGAACAGCAGTAAAGCAGGACATATCTAGTCATGGTTCCAGAGATAGTCACATACATGTAGGAGACTGCTCTCTGCTTATCTCTCCTCAGAGAACGAGTGCCCGCTGTCTCCCTGGTTCTTCTCAGTTAATCAGCTGGGTCCTAGTTTTGATCATTTCATATATTTTTTTTGTTGCTTTTTTTTGGTTTTTACCGAACAGCCACAAAACGAGTGTAAAGACCTGTGCTTTATTCTACAAGGTTCTCTAAAGTCTGATTGTTCAACACAGCAATGAAAACCCACTTTCACAGTTGACAAGTCTTTATATCTCAGTAGAACAGAGTTTGTTTTTTATAGTTGGTTGTTAGGGTAACCGTAAGCCAAAAAAAAAGAAAAATACAATACAAATTACTACCAACCCCTAAAATATAGAATTGCAGTTTTAGTTACAACATACACTGACCTGCGGCTCAGTGATGGCCCTACTATCTGTGAACAACATTTCTTCTCCTCTTTGTCATAAAATGTCCTTAAATATAAATTATATGAGCAAATGTACAGAAGAACATTGCTTCCCCACTCAGTCTTGTAGATCCAGTGTTTTATAACAAAGTTTTTTAGCCACTTTAGTTTCATGTCATCAACGAACGCACTCATTTATAGCGAAATGTTCCCGCGTTATCAATATCATGAGTGGGAGTGGTCTGAATCAGGTATTCCACTGTCTCTGTAGCTTCTGTTGCTAATACTGGTCTCGCTGTGCGGGCTCTTGTACAGACTCAATCCGTTCGGAGGGAAAATCGTATGTATCACAAACTCCTCTTTGGACACGGGCACAGGGTGTATGGGGATCATCTGAAAAGATGCCTCTCGTATTTCCAAGATTGAGTTGTCCTTTTTCGTCCCCGCCTCGGCGTAATCGTCCTTCCTCCGACGGCCCTTGTTGTAGGTGCAATTCCTGGAAAACAATGAACTGTTCCTGTGCACGTACCAGCACACAAACGCCAACATTAATATTGCCAACAGAGCCACGGCCCCTCCGATGATCGCGGCTAAAGGCAGACTGGAATTGTTGTAAGGCTCCTTTTCCTGCTCGCGGTTCAGTGTGGTGGTGGGTTTGTAAGCCTTCAGAGAACTGGTCTCTGTCTCTATGCAAACTGGTGTCTCGTCCGTCAAGTAAATGTTGCTGGTCTCCATGGGAACCATGCATATCCTGTACGAGGATTCCGGTTCTAGAGCTGTTAGGAGGTACTCCTTCTTCTCGCCCTGTACGATGGTCTCCGTGATGGAACCAAACGAAGGGTTGTGGCCCAGTTTTAACCAGCTGAGCCTCATGGCAGTCAAGGGTACAGAAACCCTCCAGGAGATGTGCACTGTCTCTGCACTGCTCGACTTCACGCTGATCCTGATGATCTTTCTTCCTGGTGGTGTCGCAGTACTTCGGTAGTTCTTATTCCTGTCTGGCATTCTCACCACCGGTCTTTTGGTCACAAAGGAGGGCCATTGGGGTTGTGAGGGCAGTAAGGTGTTAGAGACAGTGCTGGTCTCGGTAGGGTCCCCCTGGCCCCTGCCCAAGTCAGATCCTCCACAGTCAAACAAGTCCATGGACAAATCCTTGATAGCCATGCCCTTGACCTTGTCTGGTCCCTGGCACATAAACCCTCGGACGTTGACTTTTGTCGGCAGCGACCTTAACCAGTCTCTCACCCACTTCATCCGGCAAGTGCACTGCCACGGGTTGTTACGGAGCAGGAGCTGCGTGAGGTTATCCAGGTCTTCGAACACTCCGTGAGGCAGACTGCTCAGGTTGTTGCCTGACAGATCCAACCGATACAGCTGCCTGAGGAAAGCAAAAGCTCCGGCCGGTACCCGGTTGATGTGGTTGTCTTGTAGCTGCAGTTTCTCCAAACTGGTTCCCGGTAAGTTAGCCGGCGGCGACGTAAGGGTGTTTCTCACCAGGGAGAGCTCGGTGAGATTAATCAGGTTGATGAAGGCCATTTCGCCGATGCCGCGGTTGTTGAGCAGGTTCCCGTCTAGGACGAGTCTCTTCAGGTTGATCAGGTCCTGCAGGGATGCCTCTGAAATTGACGAGATGCGGTTGTCGTCGAAGCGCAGCTCCTCGATGGTCTGTGGAAGGCCGGACGGGATGGTGCTCAGATGGTTCCTGGAGAGAAAGAGTAGTCTCAGGTGATTGCTGTCCCTGAACGCTCCTTCCTCGATGCTAACCGCCGAGACGGAGTTATCATCCAGGTGTAGCTCCTCGATCAGAGGGATCTGACCCAGCGACGCATGCGTAATCATGCGGATATTATTTTCCTGTAGATGCAGCTCTTTGACCCCGATCGGCAGGTTTTGGGGGAACTCGTCCAGATTATTGCAGTACAGATAGATCTTCTCAACGTTGCTTAGCCTCTTCAGATCGGTGGGGATGCCGGCGCTCTTGATCCTGTTGTTTTGGAGGAAGAGAATAGTAGCATCCAGCGGAATGCCGGTAGGGATAGAGGTGAGGCCTCGATCATTACAGTAGATGAAGGTCCCATCACACCGGCAGGCCGAGGGGCAGGAGGCGGAGGTCACCAGAGGGTTAGCCAGACCCAGAAGTAGTCCTACCCTAGTCAAGAAGAGCAGGAAGTTCTTGCATTGGGCGGCCATCTTGTTTTGAGGTTGTGGTGTCTTCTCCCTTGGAAGGAAACGGAAAGGGTAAAGTTAATGCACAAGGCTTTTACAGGGAAGCCAAACCCCTGGTTTCTAATAAATGCTGTTTGTTTGAATTGCCCTGCATCAAGACTGTTCTTCACTAATCTGCAATATTAGATATGACATGTAGGCTTTATGCTGAGTTAAATTGATATAAATCTTACTTTTACAATTCACAGAAAATAAATTTGAGCTTCTTGTAAGGCTAAAATTGCATTGAGTGCTAATGGCTGTTTTCAGGGAACATATAAAGTACATTTCCCTCAGACTTTAGAGATGTCATACATTTACAATGTCTTTCCCTTTCCCTCATTTCCTGTTTGGAGAAAATCCTTCAACATGTGGGTTCCTGCTACTGAATTGAATCCCTGTGCTTTGGCTTTTTGGCTTTAGCTTGTGAAACGTAATAGCTTGCTCTTAGTTGTTTTACATGTTTCTGGATTTTTCTGAAGGCTGTCTTTCATCACTGCTAGACTGTGTGTGTATGTGAACAAAGCCAGGCCTTGTGATGAACTGTTGTGAAATCCTCTCTCTCTATTTTTCTCTCTTGCTCTCTCTCTCTCTCTCTCTGTTTCTCTCTTTCTCTCTCTAATTTGCTGACTCATTACCATATGTGGAACAGGGTGAACCAAACTGAGCTTCACTCAGTCAGTCATCCATTCACCAACCAACATGGCTGATCTGTTCAGTGCTTGGCTGTGACTGGTAGCCAGAGCTGTGACTAGTAGCCAGAGCTGTGACTAGTAGCCAGAGCTGTGACTGGTAGTCAGAGCTGTGACTGGTAGTCAGAGTTGTGACTGGTAGTCAGAGTTGTGACTGGTAGTCAGAGTGGTGACTGTTAGTCAGAGCTGTGACTGGTAGTCAGAGTTGTGACTGGTAGTCAGAGTTGTGATTGTTAGTCAGAGCTGTGACTGGTAGTCAGAGTTGTGACTGGTAGTCAGAGTGGTGATTGTTAGTCAGAGTTGTGACTGGTAGTCAGAGCTGTGACTGGTAGTCAGAGCTGTGATCGTTAGTCAGAGTTGTGACTGGTAGTCAGAGGTGTGACTGGTAGTCAGAGTTGTGACTGGTAGACAGAGCTGTGACTGGCAGTCAGACTTAACATCAATTAAAATTCATGTCCTGAACGCTCCTCACATTTCATTAGAAAACGCACACACACACACACACACACACACACACACACACACACACACACACACACACACACACACACACACACACACACACACACACACACACACACACACACACACACACACACACACACACACACACACACACACACACACACATAATTATACCTATTATTAGAAACCTGGGTTTGGTCAGCGAGGCGTAAAGCCACCATCCAATCATACTGTGATTGCCATACCTGATTGAAAATAATCGATATCCAGCCACCGAAGAATCCTTTCCCAATCCAGCAGATCCAATCGAGATTTAAGTTGAAATCTTTCCTATGAAGTCCTTTTCAGAAAGCTTACGTTTATTTTTGCAGTTAGAGAGAGAGAGAGAGAAGGTGTTTGGTTATACCCTTGGTTATATTGTGACCCGGATCAGTGTGTTTGAACTTAAACTGATCCTTGTTGTTTTGAGCTGACCCTCCTCTTGTTTTCTCAGCTGCTCAAGCCATCAAAGGCTTTGCCAGGACTGTCAGAGGTGGAAAAAAGCATCTCCACTCAAACTCAGACAAAGCTGCAGGCTTTTCCTCTCAAAAGCAAGCCTGAGTTTTCGTGTTTTTTTGTTTGTTGTTCTGTTGTAGTAGTTGTAGAGTCTTTGTATCGTCTAACTTAGATCTCTCTGTGTTACATAGAGGCCCCGTCCTCTTAGGAAAGATCCTAAGAGAAAAAGGGGCTCACTAACCTCCGGCAGTTACAGGCTCTCCTCAGGGTCTGTGGTCAAGCTGATCAGTCATGATGAAAAGAAGGTCCAAAAGGTGGACTGAGCCATGCCAACACCAATCCTGATAGTACAGGCTCACTCCAGGCCTGTATCACTCATGTACTCCAGCCCTGCAGGAAACCCAGAATCACGTTCTCCCTCCGTGAGCCTGTGCCATACATTAATCCAAAGTACTCGGCTATTCCTCAGGAGACCAACGGACGACGGGACAACGGACGGATCCTCGGTTGGCGCAGTTCCCGTACGGTCAGACCCCTGCTCGCTGGATCACGTTGTGGCCTCCTTTAATTCCTGTGCCCACAAAGAGACAGAAATCGGCATTATTTAAAATCCAATTAGCAGTCACTGTAACATCTGACTCATTCAGACAGTGTCTGTAAGTATGAGGAATGAAGGGAAATCACTTTGAGGCACCCTATTTCCTACATAGTGCACTACTTGTCACCAGGTCCCATAGGGATCTAGGTAGGGAATAAGTTGCCATTTGGGACATCTCCTTGGAGGTTAATAGATGTCATATTGCTTGCTGGCTGATGTTATGCAAAGAGACACACAGCATGGTGCCATTCAGTCTACCTCTGTTGATTTCCCCTCCCTTCTTCCTCTCTCATCAAACAATGCATCTTTAAAATGTATATTTATAGAGTCAATGAAAGGCGGAATCAGAAATCTCTAACAAGGGAAATGTTGTGAAGATGCTATTTATTCTATTTGTAATCTCTGTTTGGGATACATTTTAAGAAATCTGATAGCTGTGAGCACAAATTAGCAACAGCACACACGCTCTGGATCTACAGCTCCGGGTCTACCGCTGTCTACCGCTCCGGGTCTACCGCTGTCTAACGCTCTGGGTCTACCGCTGTCTAACGCTCTGCTGTCTAACGGGTCTACCGCTGTCTTCCGCTCCTGGTCTACCGCTGTCTTCCGCTCCTGGTCTACCGCTGTCTAACGCTCCTGGTCTACCGCTGTCTAACGCTCCTGGTCTACCGCTGTCTACCGCTCCTGGTCTACCGCTGTCTAACGCTCTGGGTCTACAGCCTCCGGTCTACCGCTCTCCGGGTCTACCGCTGTCTAATGCTCTGGTCTACCGCTCTACCGTCTACCGCTGTCTCTCCTGGGTCTACCGCTGTCTAACGCTCCTGGTCTACCGCTCCGGGTCTACCGCTGTCTAACGGGTCTACCGCTGTCCGGGTCTACCCTGGTCTCCGGGTCTACCGTTCCGGGTCTACAGCGCTCCCGGGTCTACCGTTCCAGGTCTACAGCTGTCTAACGCTCCGGGTCTACCGTCTACCGCTCCGGGTCTACCGCTCCGGGTCTACCGCTTCTACCGGTCTACCGCTCCGGGTCTACCGCTGTCTACCGCTCCGGGTCTACCGCTCCGGGTCTACCGTTCCGGGTCTACCGCTCCGGGTCTACCGTTCCGGGTCTACCGCTCCGGGTCTACCGCTTCTAACGGGTCTACCGCTCCGCTCTGGGTCTACCGCTGTCCGGGTCTACCGCTGTCTAATGCTCTGTGTCTACTGCTGTCTAACGCTCCTGGTCTACCGCTTCTGGGTGTCTACCGCTGTCCGGGTCTACCGCTGTCTAACGCTCTGGATCTACCTCTGTCTACCGCTCCTGGTCTACCGCTGTCTACCGCTCCGGGTCTACCGCTGTCTAACGCTCTGGGTCTACCGCTCCGGGTCTACCGCTGTCTAACGCTCTGGGTCTACCGCTGTCTAACGCTCCGGGTCTACCGCTGTCTAACGCTCCGGGTCTACCGCTGTCTACCGCTCCTGGTCTACCGCTGTCTACCGCTCCTGGTCTACCACTGTCTACCGCTCCTGGTCTACCGCTGTCTAACGCTCCTGGTCTACCGTCTAACGCTCCGGGTCTCCGCTGGTCTCTACCGCTCCTGGTCTACCGCTCTAACGCTCTGGGTCTACCGCTCCTGGTCTACCGCTGTCTAATGCTCCTGGTCTACCGCTGTCTAATGCTCCTGGTCTAATGCTGTCTGGTCTACCGCTGCTCTGTGTCTACCGCTCCTGGTCTACCGCTGTCTAACGCTCTTGGTCTACCGCTGTGTAACGCTGTGTCTACCGCTCCTGGTCTACCGCTGTCTGGGTCTACCGCTGTCTAACGCTCTGGGTCTACCGCTGTCTACCGCTCCTGGTCTACCGCTGTCTACCGCTCCTGGTCTACCGCTGTCTACCGCTCCTGGTCTACCGCTGTCTAACGCTCCTGGTCTACCGCTGTCTACCGCTCCTGGTCTACCGCTGTCTAACAATCCTGGTCTACCGCTGTCTAACGCTCCTGGTCTACCGCTGTCTACCGCTCCTGGTCTACCGCTGTCTAACGCTCCTGGTCTACCGCTGTCTAACGCTCCTGGTCTACCGCTGTGTAACGCTCTGTGTCTACCGCTCCGGGTCTACCGCTCCTGGTCTACCGCTGTCTAACGCTCCTGGTCTACCGCTGTCTAACGCTCCTGGTCTACCGCTGTCTAACGCTCCTGGTCTACCGCTCTCTACCGCTGGTCTACCTCTGTCTAACGCTCCTGGTCTACCTGTCTAACGCTGGTCTACCGCTCTGTGTCTGGGTCTACCGCTGTCTAACGCTCCTGGGTCTACCCGCTGTCTACCGCTAATGCTCTGGGTCTACCGCTGTCTAATGCTCTGTGTCTCCTGGTCTACCGCTGTCTAACGCTCCTAATGCTCCTGGTCTACCGCTGGTCTACCGCTGTCCTGGTCTACCGCTGTCTAACGCTCTGGTCTACCGCTGGGTCTTACTGCTCCTGGTATACCGCTCTTGGTCTACCGCTGTCTAACGCTCTGTGTCTACCGCTCCGGGTCTACCGCTCCTGGTCTACCGCTGTCTAACGCTCTTGGTCTACCGCTGTGTAACGCTCTGTGTCTACCGCTCCTGGTCTACCGCTGTCTAACGCTCTTGGTCTACCGCTGTGTAACGCTCTGTGTCTACCGCTCCGCTACCGCTCCTGGTCTAACGCTCCTGGTCTACCGCTGTCTACCGCTCCTGGTCTACCGCTGTCTAACAATCCTGGTCTACCGCTGTCTAACGCTCCTGGTCTACCGCTGTCTACCGCTCTGGGTCTACCGCTCCTGGTCTACCGCTGTCTAACGCTCTTGGTCTACCGCTGTGTAACGCTCTGTGTCTACCGCTCCGGGTCTACCGCTCCTGGTCTACCGCTGTCTAACGCTCCTGGTCTACCGCTGTCTACCGCTCCTGGTCTACCGCTAATATAACGCTTGTGTCTGAATCGGGTCTACCGCTTCCTGGTCTACCTCTGTCTAACGCTCCTGGTCTACCGCTGTCTAACGTTGGTCTACCGCTGTCTAACGCTCTGTGTCTACCGAGGTCTACCGCTGTCTAACGCTAATGCTCCTGGTCTACCCGTTGGTCTACCGCTGTCTAATGCTCTGGGTCTACCGCTGTCTAATGCTCTGTGTCACCGCTCCTGGTCTACCGCTGTCTAACGCCCTAATGCTCCTGGTCTACCCGCCTCCTGGTCTACCGAATGAAATGCTCTGGGTCTACCGCTGTCTAACGCCTTATGGGTCTTACTGCTCCTGATACCGCTGTCTAATGCTCTGGGTCTATCGCTGTCTAACGCTCTGTGTCTACCGCTGGGTCAGAGGTCTACCGCTAATGCTCTGGGTCTACCGGAACGTTGGGACCGCTGTCTTCCGCTCATGGTCTACCGCTGTCTAACGCTCCTGGTCTAGACCTAATGCCTTATGGGAGTTGGTCTAGAACGCTGTGTCTACAGCTCCTGGTCTACCGCTGGGTCTACCGCCCTGGTCTACCGCTGGTAACGCTTGTGTACTGAGACAGAGACCGCTGTCTAATGCCCGGGTTATGGGGTCTACCGCTCCTGGTCTACCGCTGTGTAACAGAGACCGCTGTCTGCCTTATGGGAACGCTACTGGGACAGAGACCCTACCGCCTGGTCTACCGCTTACCGCTCCTGGGAACGCTTGATGTACCGCTGAACGACAGAGACCGCTGGGTCTACCGCTCCGGGTCTACCGCTCCTGGTCTACCGCTGTCTAACGCTCTGGGTCTACCGCTGTCTAAAGCTCCTGGTCTACCGCTGTCTAATGCTCCTGGTCTACCGCTGTCTAATGCTCCTGGTCTAACGCTGTCTAACGCTCTTGGTCTACCGCTGTGTAACGCTCTGTGTCTACCGCTCCTGGTCTACCGCTGTCTAACGCTCTTGGTCTACCGCTGTGTAACGCTCTGTGTCTACCGCTCCTGGTCTACCGCTGTCTAATGCTCCTGGTCTACCGCTGTCTAACGCTTATCTACCGCTGTGTAACGCTCTGTGTCTACCGCTCCTGAGACACCGAGTCTAACGCTCTTGGTCTACCGCTGTGTAACGCCTGTGTCTACCGCTGGGAGTTGGTCTACCGCTGTCTAACGCTCCTGGTCTACCGCTGTCTACCGCTCCTGGTCTACCGCTGTCTAACAATCCTGGTCTACCGCTGTCTAACGCCTTCTATGGCTGTCTACCGCTGGTACTGAACGATAGGTCTACCGCTGTCTAACGCTTGGTCTACCGCTGGTAACGCCTGTGTACCGCTGGGTCTACCGCCCTGGTCTAGCTGTCTAACGCTCCTGGTCTACCGCTGTCTAACGCTCCTGGTCTACCCTAATGCCTTCTACCGGGTCTACCGCTCCTGGTCTACCTCTGTCTAACGCTCCTGGTCTACCGCTGTCTAACGCTCTTGGTCTACCGCTGTCTAACGCTCTGTGTCTACCGCTCCTGGTCTACCGCTGTCTAACGCTCCTAATGCTCCTGGTCTACCCGCTCCTGGTCTACCGCTGTCTAATGCTCTGGGTCTACCGCTGTCTAATGCTCTGTGTCTACCGCTCCTGGTCTACCGCTGTCTAACGCTCCTAATGCTCCTGGTCTACCCGCTCCTGGTCTACCGCTGTCTAATGCTCTGGGTCTACCGCTGTCTAACGCTCTGTGTCTACCGCTCCGGGTCTTACTGCTCCTGGTATACCGCTGTCTAATGCTCTGGGTCTACCGCTGTCTAACGCTCTGTGTCTACCGCTCCGGGTCTACCGCTCCTGGTCTACCGCTGTCTAATGCTCTGGGTCTACCGCTGTCTAACGTTCTGGGTCTACCGCTGTCTTCCGCTCATGGTCTACCGCTGTCTAACGCTCCTGGTCTACCGCTGTGTAACGCTCTGTGTCTAACGCTCCTGGTCTACCGCTCCGGGTCTACCGCTCCTGGTCTACCGCTGTGTAACGCTCTGTGTCTACAGCTCCTGGTCTACCGCTCCGGGTCTACCGCTCCTGGTCTACCGCTGTGTAACGCTCTGTGTCTACCGCTCTGGGTCTACCGCTGTCTTCCGCTCCTGGTCTACCGCTGTCTAATGCTCCGGGTCTACCACTGTCTACCGCTCCTGTACTACCGCTCCTGGTCTACCGCTGTGTAACGCTCTGGGTCTACCGCTGTCTTCCGCTCTTGGTCTACCGCTGTCTAACGCTCTGGGTCTACCGCTGTCTTCCGCTCCTGGTCTACCGCTGTCTAACGCTCTGGGTCTACCGCTGTCTTCCGCTCTTGGTCTACCACTGTCTAACGCTCCTGGTCTACCGCTGTCTAACGCTCTGGGTCTACCGCTGTCTTCCGCTCTTGGTCTACCACTGTCTAACGCTCTGGGTCTACCGCTGTCTAACGCTCTGGGTCTACCGCTGTCTTCCGCTCTTGGTCTACCACTGTCTAACGCTCCTGGTCTACCGCTGTCTAACGCTCTGGGTCTACCGCTGTCTTCCGCTCTGGGTCTACCGCTGTCTAATGCTCCTGGTCTACCGCTGTCTAATGCTCTGGGTCTACCGCTGTCTAACGCTCTGGGTCTACCGCTGTCTAACGCACCTGGTCTACCGCTGTCTAACGCTCTGGGTCTACCGCTGTCTAACGCACCTGGTCTACCGCTGTCTAACGCTCTGGGTCTACCGCTGTCTTCCGCTCTTGGTCTACCGCTGTCTAACGCTCTGGGTCTACCGCTGTCTTCCGCTCCTGGTCTACCGCTGTCTAACGCTCTGGGTCTACCGCTGTCTTCCGCTCTTGGTCTACCACTGTCTAACGCTCCTGGTCTACCGCTGTCTAACGCTCTGATCTACCTTCTTCCGCTCTTGGTCTAGCTGATCTAACGCTCCTGGTCTACCGCTGTCTAACGCCTCTGGGTCTACCGCTGTCTTCTGCTCCTGGTCTACCGCTGTCTTCTGCTCCTGGTCTACCGCTGTCTAACGCTCCAGGTCTACCGCTGTCTTCCGCTCTTGGTCTACCGCTGTCTAACGCTCCGGGTCTACCGCTGTCTACCGCTCCTGGTCTACCGCTGTGTAACACTCTGTGTCTACCGCTCCGGGTCTACCGCTCCTGGTCTACCGCTGTCTTCCGCTCCTGGTCTACTGCTGTCTAACGCTCTGGGTCTACCGCTGTCTAACGCTCCGGGTCTACCGCTGTCTAACGCTCCTGGTCTACCGCTGTCTAACGCTCTGGGTCTACCGCTGTCTAACGCTCTGGGTCTACCGCTGTCTAACGCTCCTGGTCTACCGCTGTGTAACGCTCTGGGTCTACCGCAGTCTAACGCTCTGGGTCTACCGCTGTCTAACGCTCTGGGTCTATCGCTGTCTAACGCTCTGGGTCTACCGCTGTCTAACGCTCTGGGTCTAAATCTGTCTAATGCTCTGGGTCTACCGCTGTCTACCGCTCCTGGTCTACCGCTGTCTACCGCTCCTGGTCTACCGCTGTCTAATGCTCCTGGTCTACCGCTGTCTAATGCTCTGGGTCTACCGCTGTCTAACGCTCCTGGTCTACCGCTGCCTAACGCTCCTGGTCTACCGCTGTCTAACGCTCGTCTACCGCTGTTGATTGGTCTACCGCTGTCTAACGCTCTGGGTCTACCGCTGTCTAACGCTCCTGGTCTACCGCTGTCTAACGCTCTGGGTCTACCGCTGTCTAATGCTCTTGGTGTACCGCTGTCTAACGCTCCTGGTCTACCGCTGTCTAACGCTCTGGGTCTACTGCTGTCTAACGCTCTGGGTCTACCGCTGTCTAACGCTCTGGGTCTACCGCTGTCTAACGCTCTGGGTCTACCGCTGTCTAACGCTCTGGGTCTACTGCTGTCTAACGCTCCTGGTCTACCGCTGTCTAACGCTCCTGGTCTACCGCTGTCTAACGCTCCTGGTCTACCGCTGCCTAACGCTCTGGGTCTACCGCTGCTAACGCTCTGGGTCTACCGCTGTCTAACGCTCTGGGTCTACTGCTGTCTAATGCTCCTGGTCTACCGCTGTCTACCGCTTGGGAACCGCTGTCTAACGCTCTGGGTCTACCGCTGTCTAACGCTCTGGGTCTACCGCTGTCTAACGCTCCTGGTCTACTGCTGTGTAACGCTCTGGGTCTACCGCTGTGTAACGCTCCTGGTCTACCGCTGCCTAACGCTCTGGGTCTACCGCTGCCTAACGCTCTGGGTCTACCGCTGTCTAACGCTCCTGGTCTACCGCTGCCTAACGCTCTGGGTCTACCGCTGTCTAACGCTCTGGGTCTACCGCTGTCTAACGCTCCTGGTCTACCGCTGTCTACCGCTCTAGGTCTACCGCTGTCTAACGCTCTGGGTCTACCGCTGTCTAACGCTCTGGGTCTACCGCTGTCTAACGCTCCTGGTCTACCGCTGTGTAACGCTCTGGGTCTACCGCTGTGTAACGCTCCTGGTCTACCGCTGTCTAACGCTCCTGGTCTACCGCTGTCTAACGCTCTGGGTCTACCGCTGCCTAACGCTCCGGGTCTACCGCTGTCTAACGCTCTGGGTCTACCGCTGCCTAATGCTCCGGGTCTACCGCTGTCTTCCGCTCCTGGTCTACCGCTGTCTAACGCTCTGGGTCTACCGCTGTCTAACGCTCTGGGTCTACCGCTGTCTAACGCTCTGGGTCTACCGCTCTGCATGTGTTTTAATATAATGGGATTTGACACTGAATCAGAGAGCCTGATTCCTTATGGGAGTTGAAACTGAGATAGAGACGCTAATGCCTTATGGGAGTTGATACTGAGATAGAGACCCTAGTAGATACTGAGATAGAGACCATGATGCCTTATGGGAGTTGATACTGAGATAGAGACCCTAGTAGATACTGAGATAGAGACCATGATGCCTTATGGGAGTTTATACTGAGATAGAGACCCTAGTTGATAGTGAGATAGAGACCATGATGCCTTATGGGAGTTGATACTGAGATAGAGACCCTAGTAGATACTGAGATAGAGACCATGATGCCTTATGGGAGTTTATACTGAGATAGAGACCCTAGTTGATAGTGAGATAGAGAACATGATGCCTTATGGGAGTTGAGACTGAGATAGAGACCCTAATGCCTTATGGGAGTTGATACTGAGACAGAGACACTAATGCCTTATGGGAGTTGATACTGAGATAGAGACCCTAATGCCTTATGGGAGTTGATACTGAGACAGAGACACTAATGCCTTATGGGAGTTGATACTGAGATAGAGACCCTAATGCCTTATGGGAGTTGATACTGAGATAGAGACCCTAATGCCTTATGGGAGTTGATACTGAGACAGAGACACTAATGCCTTATGGGAGTTGATACTGAGATAGAGACCCTAATGCCTTATGGGAGTTGATACTGAGATAGAGACCCTAATGCCTTATGGGAGTTGATAGTGAGATAGAGACCCTAATGCCTTATGGGAGTTGATACTGAGATAGAGACCCTAATGCCTTATGGGAGTTGATACTGAGACAGAGACACTAATGCCTTATGGGAGTTGATACTGAGATAGAGACCCTAATGCATTATGGGAGTTGATACTGAGACAGAGACACTAATGCCTTATGGGAGTTGATACTGAGATAGAGACCCTAATGCCTTATGGGAGTTGAGAATGAAACAGAGACCATGATGCCTTATGGGAGTTGATACTGAGACAGAGAACATGATGCCTTATGGGAGTTGATACTGAGATAGAGACCCTAATGCCTTATGGGAGTTGAGAATGAAACAGAGACCATGATGCCCTATGGGAGTTGAGAATGAAACAGAGACCATGATGCCTTATGGGAGTTGATACTGAGACAGAGAACATGATGCCCTATGGGAGTTGAGAATGAAACAGAGACCCTAATGCCTTATGGGAGTTGATACTGAGACAGAGACCATAATGCCTTATGGGAGTTGATACTGAGACAGAGACCCTAATGCCTTATGGGAGTTGATACTGAGACAGAGACCCTAATGCCTTATGGGAGTTGATACTGAGACAGAGACCCTAATGCCTTATGGGAGTTGAGAATGAAACAGAGACACTAATGCCTTATGGGAGTTGATACTGAGACAGAGACCCTAATGCCTTATGGGAGTTGATACTGAGACAGAGACCCTAATGCCTTATGGGAGTTGAGAATGAAACAGAGACCCTAATGCCTTATGGGAGTTGATACTGAGACAGAGACCCTAATGCCTTATGGGAGTTGATACTGAGACAGAGACCCTAATGCCTTATGGGAGTTGAGAATGAAACAGAGACACTAATGCCTTATGGGAGTTGAGAATGAAACAGAGACACTAATGCCTTATGGGAGTTGATACTGAGACAGAGACCCTAATGCCTTATGGGAGTTGAGAATGAAACAGAGACACTAATGCCTTATTATTATTAAGTGTCTCTCTATATCAGTGGGATTTATTTCGCTTCCCAGATTAGCCTGCTTCTCTCTGATAGTGGACATCGTTGGTAAAACCCAGATTAGCCTGCTTCTCTCTGATAGTGGGCATCGTTGGTAACACCCAGATTAACCTGCTTCTCTCTGATAGTGGACATCGTTGGTAAAACCCAGATTAGCCTGCTTCTCTCTGATAGTGGGCATCGTTGGTAAGACCCAGATTAGCCTGCTTCTCTCTGATAGTGGGCATCGTTGGTAAGACCCAGATTAACCTGCTTCTCTCTGATAGTGGGCATCGTTGGTAAGACCCAGATTAACCTGCTTCTCTCTGATAGTGGGCATCGTTGGTAAGACCCAGATTAACCTGCTTCTCTCTGATAGTGGGCATTGTTGGTAACACCCAGATTAACCTGCTTCTCTCTGATAGTGGGCATCGTTGGTAAGACCCAGATTAGCCTGCTTCTCTCTGATAGTGGGCATTGTTGGTAACACCCAGATTAACCTGCTTCTCTCTGATAGTGGGCATCGTTGGTAAAACCCAGATTAACCTGCTTCTCTCTGATAGTGGGCATCGTTGGTAAGACCCAGATTAACCTGCTTCTCTCTGATAGTGGGCATCGTTGGTAAGACCCAGATTAACCTGCTTCTCTCTGATAGTGGGCATCGTTGGTAAGACCCAGATTAACCTGCTTCTCTCTGATAGTGGGCATCGTTGGTAAGACCCAGATTAACCTGCTTCTCTCTGATTGTGGGCATCGTTGGTAAGACCCAGATTAGCCTGCTTCTCTCTGATAGCGGGCATCGTTGGTAAGACCCAGATTAACCTGCTTCTCTCTGATAGTGGGCATCGTTGGTAAGACCCAGATTAGCCTGCTTCTCTCTGATAGTGGGCATCGTTGGTAAGACCCAGATTAACCTGCTTCTCTCTGATAGTGGGCATCGTTGGTAAGACCCAGATTAGTCTGCTTCTCTCTGATAGTGGGCATCGTTGGTAAGACCCAGATTAGCCTGCTTCTCTCTGATAGTGGGCATCGTTGGTAAGACCCAGATTAACCTGCTTCTCTCTGATAGTGGGCATCGTTGGTAAGACCCAGATTAGTCTGCTTCTCTCTGATAGTGGGCATCGTTGGTAAGACCCAGATTAGCCTGCTTCTCTCTGATAGCGGGCATCGTTGGTAAGACCCAGATTAACCTGCTTCTCTCTGATAGTGGGCATCGTTGGTAAGACCCAGATTAACCTGCTTCTCTCTGATAGTGGGCATCATTGGTAAGACCCAGATTAACCTGCTTCTCTCTGATAGTGGGCATTGTTGGTAAGACACAGATTAGCCTGCTTCTCTCTTATAGTGGACATTGTTGGTAAAACCCAGATTAGCCTGCTTCTCTCTGATAGTGGACATAGTAAAATAGTGGACATAGTGGACATAGTAAGACCCAGATTAGCCTGCTTCTCTCTTATAGTGGGCATCGTTGGTAAAACCCAGATTAGCCTGCTTCTCTCTGATAGTGGGCATCGTTGGTAAGACCCAGATTAGCCTGCTTCTCTCTGATAGTGGGCATCGTTGGTAAAACCCAGATTAGCCTGCTTCTCTCTTATAGTGGACATTGTTGGTAAAAGCCAGATTAGCCTGCTTCTCTCTGATAGTGGACATTGTTGGTAAGACCCAGATTAGCCTGCTTCTCTCTGATAGTGGACATAGTAAAATAGTGGACATAGTGGACATAGTAAGACATAGTAAGACCCAGATTCGCCTGCTTCTCTCTGATAGTGGACATCGTTGGTAAAAACCCAAATTAGCCTGCTTCTCTCTGATAGTGGACATCGTTGGTAAGACCCAAATTAGCCTGCTTCTCTCTGATAGTGGACATCGTTGGTAAGACCCAGATTAACCTGCTTCTCTCTGATAGTGGGCATCGTTGGTAAGACCCAGATTAACCTGCTTCTCTCTGATAGTGGGCATCGTTGGTAAAACCCAGATTAGCCTGCTTCTCTCTGATAGTGGGCATCGTTGGTAAGACCCAGATTAACCTGCTTCTCTCTGATAGTGGGCATCGTTGGTAAAACCCAGATTAGCCTGCTTCTCTCTGATAGTGGGCATCGTTGGTAAGACCCAGATTAACCTGCTTCTCTCTGATAGTGGGCATCGTTGGTAAGACCCAGATTAACCTGCTTCTCTCTGATAGTGGGCATCGTTGGTAAGACCCAGATTAGCCTGCTTCTCTCTGATAGTGGGCATCGTTGGTAAGACCCAGATTAACCTGCTTCTCTCTGATAGTGGGCATCGTTGGTAAGACCCAGATTAACCTGCTTCTCTCTGATAGTGGGCATCGTTGGTAAAACCCAGATTAACCTGCTTCTCTCTGATAGTGGGCATCGTTGGTAAGACCCAGATTAACCTGCTTCTCTCTGATAGTGGGCATCATTGGTAAAACCTAGATTAACCTGCTTCTCTCTGATAGTGGGCATCGTTGGTAAAACCCAGATTAACCTGCTTCTCTCTGATAGTGGGCATCGTTGGTAAGACACAGATTAACCTGCTTCTCTCTGATAGTGGGCATCGTTGGTAAAACCCAGATTAACCTGCTTCTCTCTGATAGTGGGCATCGTTGGTAAGACCCAGATTAACCTGCTTCTCTCTGATAGTGGGCATCGTTGGTAAAACCCAGATTAACCTGCTTCTCTCTGATAGTGGGCATCGTTGGTAAGACACAGATTAGCCTGCTTCTCTCTGATAGTGGGCATCATTGGTAAAACCCAGATTAACCTGCTTCTCTCTGATAGTGGGCATCATTGGTAAGACCCAGATTAACCTGCTTCTCTCTGATAGTGGGCATTGTTGGTAAGACACAGATTAGCCTGCTTCTCTCTTATAGTGGACATTGTTGGTAAAACCCAGATTAGCCTGCTTCTCTCTGATAGTGGACATAGTAAAATAGTGGACATAGTGGACATAGTAAGACATAGTAAGACCCAGATTAGCCTGCTTCTCTCTTATAGTGGGCATCGTTGGTAAAACCCAGATTAGCCTGCTTCTCTCTGATAGTGGGCATCGTTGGTAAGACCCAGATTAGCCTGCTTCTCTCTGATAGTGGGCATCGTTGGTAAGACCCAGATTAGCCTGCTTCTCTCTTATAGTGGACATTGTTGGTAAAACCCAGATTAGCCTGCTTCTCTCTGATAGTGGGCATCGTTGGTAACACCCAGATTAGCCTGCTTCTCTCTTATAGTGGACATTGTTGGTAAAACCCAGATTAACCTGCTTCTCTCTGATAGTGGACATAGTAAAATAGTGGACATAGTGGACATAGTAAGATATAGTAAGACCCAGATTCGCCTGCTTCTCTCTGATAGTGGACATTGTTGGTAAAACCCAGATTAGCCTGCTTCTCTCTGATAGTGGGCATCGTTGGTAAAACCCAGATTAGCCTGCTTCTCTCTGATAGTGGACATCATTGGTAAAACCCAAAATAACCACCCAGATGAACCTCTGTATTCACTGTTGATTTTTATGAAAACCTTTTTTTTCTTACCTCCAACAGTTTTGTGCATCCAGGACTGTGTGTTGTCCCCCCCAACCCAACCACCTCTGTCTACCTCAGCAATCCATCCACCCCCTTCCTCCCCTCTTTTCTATGGTGATTGTAGAAAAGAATGTCTTTGCATTTGAAAAGCGACAGTGATCTAGACCCCTGATACAAAGCAAGTGGGTGGGACCCCTCCTTTCTGTTCTCTCCTGTCCTCTCCTGCCTTGCTCAGTTCACTAGTTCCCCTCCTCTCTCATGTTCTCTCCTGCTCTCTCCTATTCTCTCCTGCTCTCTCCTGTTCTCTCCTGTTCTCTCCTGCTCTCTACAGGTTCTTTCCTGCTCTCTCCTGTTCTCTCCTGCCCTCTCCTGTTCTCTCCTGTTCTCTCCTGCTCTCTCCTGCTCTCTCCTGTTCTCGCTTCTCTCTCCACTCTCTCTCTACTCTCTCTGCTCTCCCTGTTCTCTCTCTCTCTGTTCTCTCTGCTCTCTCTACTCTCTCTACTCTCTCTGCTCTCTCTACTCTCTCTGCTCTCCCTGATCTCTCTCTCTCTCTGTTCTCTCTGCTCTCTCTACTCTCTCTGCTCTCTCTGCTCTCTACTCTCTCTGCTCTCTCTACTCTCTCTGCTCTCTCTGCTCTCTGCTCTCTCTACTCTCTCTGTTCTCTCTACTCTCTCTACTCTCTCTGTTCTCTCTGCTCTCTCTGCTCTCTCTACTCTCTCTACTCTCTCTGCACTCTGCTCTCCCTGTTCTCTCTACTATCTCTGCTCTCTCTGCTCTGTTCTCATAAAAGATAAGGGGTCCTTTCTAGACAGAATATTTGACCACGCAACTGAGCTAGCAACATGCCACTTAGCTGTGACCACGGAAACAGGCTACCGAGCGAGACCCCTAAGGCAGCTCTTGAACTAAAAGGCCCCACTCTCTTCACGGTGATCAGAAAGCTAATTTGAAATAGTCATGAATACAACAGGGCAACTGGAGTAGCACGCCCACACACACACACACACACACACACACACACACACACACACACACACACACACACACACACACACACACACACACACACACACACACACACACACACACACACACACACACGTTCCCACACACACACATTCCCACACACACACAAACACATTCCCCTCCACACACACACAAACAAATTTCCAACACACACATACACACACACATACATACACACACACACACACACACACACACACAAACACATTCCCACACACACATACACACATACACTACTACACACACACATACTACTATGAATGCATCTTCTATTAAACCACTGGAGTTAAAAATAGATATTCCTCTGCCAAGCTTAATGTTATGTTTCCCCTGACAACACAATGGCATTGTGTCTTTACGTGTAACTCTGTCTCTGCTATGCTATAGTGCGTGTGTGCGTGTGTGTGTTAGTCTAGTTTCCATGCTAGTGTGCTTCAGTAGAACACAGAAGAGGTAAGTGGGGAACAAGAGAGTTGGCCATTTAACAGTCGTAGCTCCCGACAAGGTAGAAGATTAGGGAATTGAGATGCTTGTAACTCGATTACAGCTCCAGTCCTGAGACGCTGCTGTCTGATGACCTCACATGCACACTCACCACTCTCTCTATTTCATTCTGTCCCGCTGCATCTAAAAACAGTAAGAGATTAGTCCCTAAGCTCTGACAGATAATACACTAGATTAGTCTGGAGGGAGACACTAAACAGCAGATGTGATCTCTGATAAGTTTAGGAACAGAAAAGCATTTGGCAAAAAAAAACTGAAAAGAAAAGAGATCAAAAATAGGTATCCTAGCGGATAGAAGCCTAGAGGGTAAGAATCTAACGGATAGAACCCTAGAGGTTAAGAACCTAATGGATAGAAGACTAGAGGATAAGAACCTAATGGATAGAAGCCTAGAGGTTAAGAACCTAATGGATAGAAGCCTAGAGGGTAAGAATCTAACGGATAGAACCCTAGAGGTTAAGAACCTAATGGATAGAAGCCTAGAGTATAAGAATCTAACGGATAGAACCCTAGAGGTTAAGAATCTAACGGATAGAACCCTAGAGGTTAAGAATCTAATGGATAGAAGACTAGAGGATAAGAACCTAGCGGAAAGAAGCCTAGAGGTTAAGAATCTAACGGAGAGAACCCTAGAGGTTAAGAACCTAATGGATAGAAGCCTAGAGGATAAGAACCTAATGGATAGAAGCCTAGAGGATAAGAACCTAATGGATAGAAGCCTAGAGGATAAGAACCTAATGGATAGAAGCCTAGAGGTTAAGAACCTAATGGATAGAAGACTAGAGGATAAGAACCTAATGGATAGAAGCCTAGAGTTTAAGAACCTAATGGATAGAAGCCTAGAGGTTTAAGAACCTAATGGATAGAAGACTAGAGGATAAGAACCTAATGGATAGAACCCTAGAGGTTAAGAACCTAATGGATAGAAGCCTAGAGGATAAGAACCTAATGGATAGAAGACTAGAGGATAAGAACCTAATGGATAGAAGACTAGAGGATAAGAACCTAATGGATAGAAGACTAGAGGATAAGAACCTAATGGATAGAAGCCTAGAGTTTAAGAACCTAATGGATAGAAGCCTAGAGGTTAAGAACCTAATGGATAGAAGACTAGAGGATAAGAACCTAATGGATAGAACCCTAGAGGTTAAGAACCTAATGGATAGAAGCCTAGAGGATAAGAACCTAATGGATAGAAGACTAGAGGATAAGAACCTAATGGATAGAAGCCTAGAGGTTAAGAATCTAACGGATAGAACCCTAGAGGATAAGAACCTAATGGATAGAAGCCTAGAGGATAAGGAACCTAATGGATAGAAGCCTAGAGGATAAGAACCTAATGGATAGAAGCCTAGAGGATAAGAACCTAGCGGAAAGAAGCCTAGAGGTTAAGAATCTAACGGATAGAACCCTAGAGGTTAAGAACCTAATGGATAGAAGCCTAGAGGATAAGAACCTAATGGATAGAAGCCTAGAGGTTAAGAACCTAATGGATAAAAGACTAGAGGATAAGAACCTAATGGATAGAAGCCTAGAGTTTAAGAACCTAATGGATAGAAGCCTAGAGGATAAGAACCTAATGGATAGAAGCCTAGAGGTTAAGAACCTAATAGATAGAAGCCTAGAGGTTAAGAACCTAATGGATAGAAGCCTAGAGGTTAAGAACCTAATGGATAGAAGCCTAGAGGTTAAGAACCTAATGGATAGAAGCCTAGAGGATAAGAACCTAATGGATAGAAGCCTAGAGGTTTAAGAACCTAATGGATAGAAGCCTAGAGGTTAAGAACCTAATGGATAGAAGCCTAGAGGTTTAAGAACCTAATGGATAGAAGCCTAGAGGTTAAGAACCTAATGGATAGAAGCCTAGAGGTTTAAGAACTTACTGGATAGAAGCCTAGAGGTTTAAGAACCTAATGGATAGAAGCCTAGAGGTATAAGAACCTAATGGATAGAAGCCTAGAGGTTTAAGAACCTAATGGATAGAAGCCTAGAGGTTAAGAACCTAATGGATAGAAGCCTAGAGGTTTAAGAACCTAATGGATAGAAGCCTAGAGATTAAGAACCTAATGGATAGAAGCCTAGAGGTTAAGAGCCTAGCGGTTAAGAACCTAGCGGATAGAAGCCTAGCGTTAAGAGCCTAGCAGTTAAGAGTCTAGCGGTTAAGAACCTAACGGATAGAAGCCTAGCGTTAAGAGCCTAGCAATTAAGAACCTAGCGGGTTAAGAGCATAGCGGTTAAGAACCAAACGGATAGAAGCCTAGTGGTTAAGAGCATAGTGGTTAAGAGCCTAGCGGTTAAGAGTCTAGCGGTTAAGAACCTAGCGGATAGAAGCCTAGCGTTAAGAGCCTAGCGGTTAAGAACCTAGCGGGTTAAGAGCATGGCGGTTAAGAACCAAACGGATAGAAGCCTAGTGGTTAAGAGCCTAGTGGTTAAGAGTCTAGCGGTTAAGAACCTAATGGATAGAAGCCTAGCGGTTAAGAGCCTAGCGGTTCAGAGCCTAGCGATTAGGAACCTAATGGATAGAAGCCTAGCGGTTAAGAACCTAGCGGTTAAGAACCTAGCGGGTTAAGAGCATAGCGGTTAAGAACCAAACGGATAGAAGCCTAGTGGTTAAGAGCCTAGTGGTTAAGAGCCTAGCGGTTAAGAACCTAATGGATAGAAGCCTAGCGGTTAAGAGCCTAGCGGTTCAGAGCCTAGCGTTTAGAAACCTAATGGATAGAAGCCTAGCGGTTAAGAACCTAGCGGTTAAGAACCTAGTGGGTTAAGAGCATAGCGGTTAAGAACCTAGCGGTTAAGAACCTAATGGATAGAAGCCTAGCGGTTAAGAACCTAGCGGTTAAGAACCTAGTGGGTTAAGAGCATAGCGGTTAAGAACCTAGCGGTTAAGAACCTAATGGATAGAAGCCTAGCGGTTAAGAACCTAGTGTGTTAAGAACCTAGCGGTTAAGAACCTAGCGATGAACTTTTTATGGCTGCAGGGGCAGTGTTGAGTAGCTTGGATGGAAAGGTGCCCAGAGTAAACAGCTTGCTCCTCAGTCTCAGTTGCTAATATATTCATATTATTACTAGTATTGGATAGAAAACACTCTAAAGTTTCCAAAACTGTCAAAATATTGTCTGTGAGTATTTTATTTATTTCTCCATTGTTTAACCAGGTAGGCAAGTTGAGAACAAGTTCTCATTTACAATTGCGACCTGGCCAAGATAAAGCAAAGCAGTTCGACACATACAAACACACAGAGTTACACATGGAGTAAAACAAACATACAGTCAATAATACAGTAGAAATATAAGTCTATATACAATGTGAGCAAATGAGGTGAGATAAGGGAGGTAAAGGCAAAAAAAGGCCATGGTGGCAAAGTAAATACAATATAGCAAGTAAAACACTAGAATGGTATATTTGAAATTTTAGCTTCATTTAACTAGGCAAGTCAGTTAAGAACAAATTCTTATTTTCAATGAGGGCCTACGAACAGTGGGTTAACTGCCTGTTCAGGGGCAGAATGACAGATTTGTACCATGTCAGCTAAGGGGTTTGAACTTGCAACCTTCCAGCTACTAGTCCAATGCTCTAACTACTAGACTACCCTTCCGCCCCATTTGCAGTGGAAGAATGTGCAAAGTAGAAATAAAAATAATGGGGTGCAAAGGAGCAAAATAAATAAATAAAATAAAATAAATACAGTAGGGAAAGGGGTAGTTGTTTGGGCTAAATTATAGGTGGGCTATGTACAGGTGCAGTAATCTGTGAGCTGCTCTGACAGCTGGTGCTTAAAGCTAGTGAGGGAGATAAGTGTTTCCAGTTTCAGAGATTGTTGTAGTTCGTTCCAGTCATTGGCAGCAGTGAACTGGAAGGAGAGGCGGCCAAAGAAAGAATTGGTTTTGGGGGTGAACAGAGAGATATACCTGCTGGAGCGTGTGCTACAGGTGGGTGATGCTATGGTGACCAGCGAGCTGAGATAAGGGGGGACTTTACCTAGCAGGGTCTTGTCGATGACATGTAGCCAGTGGGTTTGGCGACGAGTATGAAGTGAGGGCCAGCCAACGAGAGCGTACAGGTCGCAATGGTGGGTAGTGTATGGGGCTTTGGTGTCAAAACGGATGGCACTGTGATAGACTGCATCCAATTTGTTGAGTAGGGTATTGGAGGCTATTTTGTAAATGACATCGCCGAAGTCGAGGATTGGTAGGATGGTCAGTTTTACAAGGGTATGTTTGGCAGCATGAGTGAAGGATGCTATGTTGCGATTTGTTGTATAACAGAACTGATATTGCAGGCGAAACCCTGAGGAAAATCAAAAAAGGAAGTGGCTTCTATTTTGAAAACTCCATGTTCCATAGCCTCCCTTTGCTGGATATAAAGGGATATGAACCAGATAAATTTGATTGCTTTTCTGATTTTTGTGGCCGAGCTATCTGATGCTAAGTGTACTTAATGTTTTATCGTACGATCGCTAAACTTACACAAACGCTTGGATTGCTTTAGCTGTAAAGCATAATTTCAAAATCTAAGACGACAGGTGGATTAAGAAAAAGCGTTTTCCTGTGTTTTCCTAAATTGCACTTGTGATTTCATGAATATAAATATTTCTAGTAATATTTATTGTATGTAGCGCTATGCTATTCAGCGGTTGTTGACATTTATCCCGATATCATGTCCAGACTCTAACATGATGACTGACTCAGTGTTCAGACTCTAACATGATGACTGACACAGTGTCCAGACTCTAACATGATGACTGACACAGTGTCCAGACTCTAACATGATGACTGACACAGTGTCCAGACTCTAACATGATGACTGACTCAGTGTTCAGACTCTAACATGATGACTGACACAGTGTCCAGACTCTAACATGATGACTGACACAGTGTCCAGACCCTAACATGATGACTGACACAGTGTTCAGACTAACATGATGACTGACTCTGTGTCCAGACTCTAACATGATGACTGACACAGTGTCCAGACTCTAACATGATGACTGACACAGTGTTCAGACTCTAACATGATGACTGACACAGTGTCCAGACTCTAACATGATGACTGACACAGTGTCCAGACTCTAACATGATGACTGACTCAGTGTTCAGACTCTAACATGATGACTGACTCTGTGTCCAGACTCTAACATGATGACTGACACAGTGTCCAGACTCTAACATGATGACTGACTCAGTGTTCAGACTGTAACATGATGACTGACTCAGTGTCCAGACTCTAACATGATGACTGACTCAGTGTTCAGACTAACATGATGACTGACTCTGTGTCCAGACTCTAACATGATGACTGACTCAGTGTTCAGACTCTAACATGATGACTGACACAGTGTCCAGACTCTAACATGATGACTGACTCAGTGTTCAGACTCTAACATAATGACTGACTCAGTGTTCAGACTCTAACATGATGACTGACTCAGTGTTCAGACTCTAACATGATGACTGACTCTGTGTCCAGACTCTAACATGATGACTGACACAGTGTCCAGACTCTAACATGATGACTGACTCAGTGTTCAGACTCTAACATGATGACTGACTCAGTGTCCAGACTCTAACATGATGACTGACTCAGTGTTCAGACTCTAACATGATGACTGACTCAGTGTCCAGACTCAAACATGATGACTGACTCTGTGTCCAGACTCTAACATGATGACTGACTCAGTGTTCAGACTCTAACATGATGACTGACTCAGTGTCCAGACTCTAACATGATGACTGACACAGTGTCCAGACTAACATGATGACTGACTCAGTGTCCAGACTCTAACATGATGACTGACACAGTGTCCAGACTAACATGATGACTGACTCAGTGTCCAGACTCTAACATGATGACTGACACAGTGTCCAGACTAGCATGATGACTGACACAGTGTCCAGACTCTAAGATGATGACTGACACAGTGTCCAGACTAGCATGATGACTGACACAGTGTCCAGACTCTAACATGATGACTGACACAGTGTCCAGACGCTAACATGATGACTGACACAGTGTCCAGACTCTAACACGATGACTGACTCTGTGTCCAATGGACACACAAATTAACTGGTTGCTATAGTTGCTGGTTACTCTAGTTACTGGTTACTCGAGTTACTGGTTAGTCTAGTTACTGATTACTGGTTACTCTAGTTACTGGTTAGTCTAGTTACTGGTTAGTCTAGTTACTGATTACTGGTTACTCTAGTTACTGGTTAGTTTAGTTACTGGTTAGTCTAGTTACTGATTACTGGTTACTCTAGTTACTGGTTACTCTAGTTACTGATTACTGGTTACTCTAGTTACTGGTTAGTCTAGTTACTGATTACTGGTTAGTCTAGTTAATGGTTACTCTAGTTACTGGTTACTCTAGTTACTGATTACTGGTTACTCTAGTTACTGGTTACTCTAGTTACTGGTTACTCTAGTTACTGATTACTGGTTACTCTAGTTACGTGTTAGTCTAGTTACTGGTTACTCTAGTTACTGGTTACTGGTTACTCTAGTTACTGGTTTCTATAGTTACTGATTACTGGTTACTCTAGTTACTGGTTAGTTTAGTTACTGGTTACTCTAGTTACTGGTTAGTTTAGTTACTGGTTAGTCTAGTTACTGATTACTGGTTACTCTAGTTACTGGTTACTCTAGTTACTGATTACTGGTTACTCTAGTTACTGGTTACTCTAGTTACTGATTACTGGTTACTCTAGTTAATGGTTACTCTAGTTACTGCTTACTCTAGTTACTGATTACTGGTTACTCTAGTTACTGATTACTGGTTACTCTAGTTACTTGTTAGTCTAGTTACTGGTTACTCTAGTTACTGGTTACTGGTTACTCTAGTTACTGGTTTCTATAGTTACTGATTACTGGTTACTCTAGTTACTGGTTAGTTTAGTTACTGGTTACTCTAGTTACTGATTACTGGTTACTCTAGTTACTGGTTAGTCTAGTTACTTGTTACTCTAGTTACTCTAGTTACTGGTTACTCTAGTTACTGGTTACTCTAGTTACTGGTTACTGGTTACTCTAGTTACAGGTTATTCAAGTTACTGGTTACTGGTTACTTTAGTTACTGGTTACTATAGTTACTGGTTACTCTTGTTACTGGTTACGGGTTACTCTAGTCAGTGGTTACTCTAGTTACTGGTAACTCTAGTTACTGGTTACTGGTTACTCTAGTCACTGATAACTCTAGTTACTGATTACTGGTTACTCTAGTTAATAGTTACTCTAGTTACTGGTTACTCTAGTTACTGGTTACTCTAGTTACTGGTTACTCTAGTCACTGGTTACTCTAGTTAGTCATGTAAGACTGATGTAAGTCCATGTACACAGGACCAGGACCATGTACACAGGACCAGGGAAACATTTTTTTGGTGGTGATGTGGACTGTTTAATATTATTGTGGCTGGGAGGGTCTTGAGTTGGAAGTCATTTCTGTGGTGTGGTGTTGAGTAGTGTTATTCTCCTAACCGAGTAGGGGCTATCCTTCACGCTCATTGTTCCCGAGTAGGGAATATCTTTCACGCTCATTGTTCCCGAGTAGGGAATATCTTTCACGCTTAGTGTTCCCAAGTAGGGGCTATCCTTCACGCTTAGTGTTCCCGAGTAGGTGCTATCCTTCACGCTTAGTGTTCCCGAGTAGGGGCTATCCTTCACGCTTAGTGTTCCCGAGTAGGGGCTATCCTTCACGCTTAGTGTTCCCGAGTAGGGGCTATCCTTCACGCTTAGTGTTTCCAGGTAGGGGTTATCCTTCACACTTAGTGTTCCCGAGTAGGGGCTATCCTTCACGCTTAGTGTTCCCGAGTAGGGAGTATCCTTCACGCTAAGTGTTCCCGAGTAGGGAGTATCCTTCACGCTAAGTGTTCCCAAGTAGGGGATATCCTTCACGCTAAGTGTTCCCAAGTAGGGGCTATCCTTCACGCTTAGTGTTCCCGAGTAGGGGCTATCCTTCACGCTTAGTGTTCCCGAGTAGGGGCTATCCTTCACGCTTAGTGTTCCCGAGTAGGGAGTATCCTTCACGCTAAGTGTTCCCGAGTAGGGGCTATCCTTCACGCTTAGTGTTCCCAAGTAGGGGATATCCTTCACGCTTAGAGTTCCCGAGAAGGGGATATCTTTCACGCTTAGTGTTCCCAAGTAGGGGCTATCCTTCACGCTTAGTGTTCCCGAGTAGGGGCTATCCTTCACGCTTAGAGTTCCGAGAAGGGGATATCCTTCATGGTTAGCAGAGTTGTAAACTGGAGTTACATTTCACTTGGCTAGTGAAACGCACACTCGACACTCTGATTGGACCAGCAAACTGTCAATCCAAAACAGGTCAGGTGGTGAGCTAGGGAACAGATTTCTGATTCGCTGTTCAGCTATAGCAGTTCAAACTTCCAAATATAGGATGAGAGGATTGACATAATTGGGGCGGCAGGGTAGCCTAGTAAATAATAATAATAATAATATATCCCATTTAGCAGACGCTTTTGTCCAAAGCGACTTACAAGTCGGCTGGGGCCACTACTTTTACATATGGGTGGTCCCAGCGGGAATCGAACCCACGACGCTTGGCGTTGCAAGCGCCATGCTCTACCGACTGAGCCACACAGGACCCGTAGTTAGAGCGTTAGACTCGTAACCGTGAAGGTTGCATAGATCAAATCCCTGAGCTGACCAAGGTAAAATTCTGTCATTCTGCCCCTGAACAAGGCAGTTAAAACCTCTAGTGACACCCATCCCACATGCGGGAGCGTAATCATCGACTGACACTAATTAGCATAACGCAACGGACATAAATATTCCTAGAAAATATTCCTATTCATGAAAATCACAAGTGAAATATGTTGAGACACAGCTTAGTCTTTTGTTAATCACCCTGTCATCTCAGATTTTCAAAATATGCTTTACAGCCAAAGCTAGACAAGCATTTGTGTAAGTTTATCGATAGCCTAGCATAGCAATTTGTCCAGCTAGCAGCAGGTAACTTGGTCACGGAAATCAGAAAAGCAATCAAATTAAATCGTTTACCTTTGATGAGCTTCGGATGTTTTCACTCACGAGACTCCCAGTTAGATAGCCAATGTTCCTTTTTTTCCAAAAATATTATTTTTGTAGGCAAAATAGCTCTGTTTGTTCTTCAAGTTTTGCTGAGAAATCTACGGGAAATTACGGTCACAAAAAAAACTAAGAATATTCCAAATTAGCTTCATAATATCGACAGAAACATGCTGTTTATAAATAATCTTCAAGGTGTTTTTCAAATATCTATTCGATAATATATCCACCGGGACAATTGGTTTTTCAGTAGGACCGATTGGAATAATGGCTACCTCTGTAATTTACGCGAGAGTCACTCTGAGAGTCATCAGGTGACCACTTACACAATGTAGCCGCTTACGGGTATTCTTCAACATAAATGCGTAACACTAAGTCACAATGCTGTAGACACCTTGGGGAATACGTAGAAAAAGTAATCTGGTTGATAGGGCATTCACAGCTCAATAGGGACGCAGAGCTTTCAAAACACGAGGCACTTCCGGATTGGATTTTTCTCAGGCTTTCACCTTCAATATCAGTTCTGGTATACTCACAGACAATATTTTTTAAGTTTTGGAAACTTTAGAGTGTTTTCCATCCTAAGCTGTCAATTATATGCATATTCTAGCATCTTGTCCTGACAAAATATCCTGTTTACTTTGGGTACGTTATTTTTCCAAAAATAAAAATACTGCCCCCTAGTCACAATTAACCCACTGTTCCTAGGTCGTGATTGAAAATAATAATTTGTTCTTAACTGACTTGCCTGGTTAAATAAAGGTTAAATAAAAACAATTATAATACCAAATAGGGAAATAAATAATAAGGATGATGCTCCAAAAACAGTTTGTCGATCAATAATATCAACTGTTTACCTTGTAAACTCATCAGCAATGGGGCAACAATCACTAGCACATTGCCTACTGGTATTTTGGTATGTAACAATTGCTTGAAATGTATATTTTACTTATGAAGCTTGCATATATAACATAATCTTTCATTTCTTTTTTGATAGGCCTACAATACATTTTAATTTAGCCAACCGTTTCTTACCCTCTGAGTGAACGCAATGTTTATTGTGCACATGAAATTTTCACAAGACTCATGACGTAGAAGTTCTGTTTATTTCGTTCAATCTAAAGGGGTTTCATTTTTTGTTCCTATTTCCAAGGGTTATGTCGGAGTTCCGTATCTCTGGCGTCCTGGTTGTGCGTAATAGGAGTCCGGCCACGCCTCAGTGGGTATAGAAATAGGCTACGTGGCAAAGAGCTATACACTTTGGAGTTAGAAAATTGGGGCGGCAGCGTAGACTAGTGGTTAGAGTGTAGGGACGGCAGCGTAGCCTAGTGGTTAGAGTGTAGGGGCGGCAGCGTAGCCTAGTGGTTAGAGTGTAGGGGCGGCAGCGTAGCCTAGTGGTTAGAGTGTAGGGACGGCAGGGTAGCCTAGTGGTTAGAGTGTAGGGGCGGCAGCGTAGCCTGGTGGATAGAGTGTAGGGGCGGCAGCGTAGCCTAGTGGTTAGAGTGTAGGGGCGGCAGCGCAGCCTAGTGGTTAGAGTGTAGGGGCGGCAGCGTAGCCTAGTGGTTAGAGTGTAGGGGCGGCAGCGTAGCCTAGTGGTTAGAGTGTAGGGGCGGCAGCGTAGCCTAGTGGTTAAAGTGTAGGGGCGGCAGCGTAGCCTAGTGGTTAGAGCTGTTGGACTAGTAACTGTAAAGAGTTTCAAGTTTAAATCCCCAAGCTGACAAGATATAAATTTGTCATTCTGCCCCTGAACAAATTTTTTTTAACTGACTTGTCTGGTTAAATAATGATGAAATGAATGTTCCATGGTGTTGAATAATCATCACGTCTGATTGATACGAAGGTACCAATGGATGTGGACGTCGCCTTTTACATTGTACAACCAGTTTATTGGTTGTAATTGCTAATTGGTTGTAATTGCTAATTGGGTAATTGTATGGTCCAGGGTGGTCAAGTTAATATTTACATTTACATTTAAGTCATTTAGCAGACGCTCTTATCCAGAGCGACTTACAAATATTATATAGGCCTACCTGTTTGAGCTCCTGATAAGACAGGTTAAGACAGGTTAAGACAGGTTACATTTGGTTTCTCAAGGGGAGGCTGTACAGTCTTGCCTTCGACCTATGTTACGACATACAACAGGTTAAGACAGGATAAGACAGGTTAAGACAGGTTAAGTCTGATACAGAGGCTATTTCTTTTGGGTTTATTGCCCTTGTATATTTGGTCAATCTAATACGTATATGTTGTATGATGTGGCTCTTTCACCATCGGATCACCAAGGCCTGTAAAAAATGTACACTCTGAGCACGTCAACTTGCCTTCTGCTGGTTTCATGTCCTTGCCAATGTTACATGGTCCCTATTTTACAGTTACATAGGTTAATCAAAATGTGTTGTAGACCAAATAATTAAAAGGATTGTCTGGTAGCAATAATAAATAGACAAAGATTTGAAGTTGAACAAGTCGTTGCATGTATAGATTTAGTTTTTTTACTTGACTTGACTTGAAAACTTGTGACTCGACTTGACTTGAAAACTTGTGACTCAAGTTGACTTGAAAACTTGTGACTCAAGTTGACTTGAAAACTTGAGACTCGACTTGACTTGAAAAGTTGTGACTCGACTTGACTTGCTGTTAGAATCCCCGACTTAGACTTGACTGGAGTCTTGACCAATTCTACTTGGGACTCGATTTCAGACTTGAACCTTGTGACTTGAGTAATAGTGAATTGTTCCCACCTCTTACCGTTAGTGTTCCCCAGTAGGGGACCTATCCTTCACGGTACAGAGAGATACAAGCTCTCTGGTCTATATATATATCTCTGGTCTGGCTGGCTGTTTTTAAACACGTTCACCTGGTTTCTCAACGAGTGGCCGAACTCTATTGTTCATTACAAGGCAAAAATGTTGGATATGTCCACAGGTTTGGATTAGGAGTTTAAATGTTTTAGTCAATTGATTTAATGTTTTTTTGGGGGGATGATGGATTTCTCTCCCTGTCACACTAAGAAGCTCCTCCTGCAGATGGCAGGAGATTTTCCGAAACACGACGAAACAGACTTGTGCTCCATTTAGTCTGGACTAGCAGTGTTAAATTGAGAATCCTGGTACACAAACACAGACACACACAGACACACACACACGCACACACACACACAGACACACACACACGCACACACACACACACACACACACACACACACACACACACACACACACACACACACACACACACACACACACACACACACACACACACACACACACACACACACACACACACACACACACACTGTTAACTCCAGCTAATTACCTTTAGGAAGAGGGAATGAGAGCGTGAGGGACAAACACAAAGCCACAGGACAGGGATAGTGTATAGCTTATAGCCACAGGACAGTGATAGCTTATAGCGTATAGCCACAGGACAGGGATAGCTTATAGCCACAGGACAGTGATAGCTTAGAGCGTATAGCCACAGGACAGTGATAGCTTATAGCCACAGGACAGGGATAGCTTATAGCGTATAGCCACAGGACAGTGATAGCTTATAGCCACAGGACAGGGATAGCTTATAGCGTATAGCCACAGGACAGTGATAGCTTATAGCCACAGGACAGGGATAGCTTATAGCGTATAGCCACAGGACAGTGATAGCTTATAGCGTATAGCCACAGGACAGTGATAGCTTATAGCCACAGGACAGTGATAGCTTATAGCTTATAGCCACAGGACAGGGATAGCTTATAGCCACAGGACAGTGATAGCGTATAGCTTATAGCCACAGGACAGGGATAGCTTATAGCTTATAGCCACAGGACAGTGATAGCTTATAGCTAATAGCCACAGGACAGGGATAGCTTATAGCTTATAGCCACAGGACAGGGATAGCTATAGCTTATAGCCACAGGACAGTGATAGCTTATAGCCACAGGACAGGGATAGCTATAGCTTATAGCCACAGGACAGTGATAGCTTATAGCCACAGGACAGGGATAGCTTATAGCTTATAGCCACAGGACAGGGATAGTGTATAGCGAATAGTGACAGGACAGGGATAGCTTATAGCGACAGGACAGTGATAGCTTATAGCGACAGGACAGTGATAGCTTATAGCTTATAGCCACAGGACAGGGATAGCTTAAAGCGACAGGACAGTGATAGCGTATAGCTTATAGCCACAGGACAGTGATAGCTTATAGCGTATAGCCACAGGACAGTGATAGCATATAGCGAATAGCGACAGGACAGTGATAGCTTATAGCTTATAGCCACAGGACAGGGATAGCTTATAGCCACAGGACAGTGATAGCTTATAGCTTATAGCCACAGGACAGGGATAGCTTATAGCTTATAGCCACAGGACAGGGATAGTGTATAGCCACAGGACAGTGATAGCTTATAGCTAATAGCCACAGGACAGTGATAGCGTATAGCTTATAGCCACAGGACAGTGATAGCTTATAGCTAATAGCCACAGGACAGTGATAGCATATAGCTTATAGCCACAGGACAGTGATAGCTTATAGCTTATAGCCACAGGACAGGGATAGCTTATAGCTTATAGCCACAGGACAGTGATAGCTATAGCTTATAGCCACAGGACAGTGATGACTTATAGCAAAAGAGATCAACACGCCTAAGTACACTTTAACTCTGGAATAACAAGGCCTGCATCCCAAATAGTATCATATTCCATATTTAGTGCACTAGAGCCCTATGGGCACTGTTCAGAAGTGGGGTATATAGGGAATCTAGTGCCGTTTGAGATGCACAAAAATTTCACAGCAAATACATGCATAGCATATTGTGGTAATACCTCATGGTGGTCTTCAACTAGTCAGCTTACAACTGATGCTGAGTCTTCCATTTTACATCTAGGAACATATCTATGCTTTTTACATCTAGGAAGATATCTATCTATTTTACATCTAGGACGATATCTATCCAGTTTAGGCAAAAGGAACCACAACTATAATATAATTTAGTCTTAGAATTCCCAGTATAATTTATTTTAGAATGTAGACTGTTTTTGATTTTGTTTCCTTTCTTCTTCTGGCTTTTATTTCAGAAGAACAGATTTTTTATTCTTTAGGATAAATAATAGATTGTTACTTTAGCCCCAGGCACCTTCACCAACTGTCTACATTTGTCACTATTCTAAGTTGTTGAGAGAGAAAGAGAAAAAGAGAGAATGAGAGAGAGTGAGTAAGAAGGGTTGCATAGGTCCTACTGTGGGTCTACTGGGACCCCCTGGGTCTTACCCAGGTTTACTGAGACATACTGGGTCTTACCCAGGCCTACTGAGACATACTGGGTCTTACCCAGGTCTACTGGAACCCCCTGGGTCTAACCCAGGTCTAATGGGACCCCCTGGGTCTTACCCAGGTCTACTGAGATATACTGGGTCTTACCCAGGTCTACTGGAACCCCCTGGGTCTTACCCAGGTCTTATGGGACCCCCTGGGTCTTACCCAGGCTTACTGAGACATACTGGGTCTTACCCAGGTCTACTGGAATCCCCTGGGTCTTACCCAGGTCTACTGGGACCCCCTGGGTCTTACCCAGGCCTACTGAGACATACTGGGTCTTACCCAGGCCTACTGAGACATACTGGGTCTTACCCAGGTCTACTGGAACCCCCTGGGTCTTACCCAGGCCTACTGAGACATACTGGGTCTTACCCAGGTCTACTGGAATCCCCTGGGTCTTACCCAGGTCTACTGAGACATACTGGGTCTTACCCAGGTCTACTGAACCCCTGGGTCTTACCCAGGTCTACTGAGACATACTGGGTCTTACCAAGACAAGAAAGAACATTCATGAAGGCATCTGAATTCACAGGGAGGGACAGGGACACTGGCAGGTTGCATTTCAGAGAGAGAATATATCATAGTTTGGTTTTGGTGTGTAGCCTCTCTACTGTTGGCTGGGATGAACAGATTACTGTTGCTGGCACAAGCGAGAGAGAGAGAGAGAGAGAGAGAGAGAGAGAGAGAGAGAGAGAGAGAGAGAGACAGAGAGAGAGACAGAGAGAGAGAGAGAGAGAGACAGAGAGAGAGAGAGAGAGAGAGAGAGAGGGAGAGAGGTCTGTGGAAGACGGGGGCCTCGCCATTGCAATTCTATGAAAGGAAGGAGAGATGGCTCTGTTGCTTGTAGCAGCTGCATGCTTTTTACCACATGGGGGTGGTAGGCACTGCAAGATGAGACGAACTAGCCGTGTGTGTGTGTGTGTGTGTGTGTGTGTGTGTGTGTGTGTGTGTGTGTGTGTGTGTGTGTGTGTGTGTGTGTGTGTGTGTGTGTGTGTGTGTGTGTGTGTGTGTGTGTGTGTGTGTGTGTGTGTGTGTGTGTGTGTCAATGGACTGGTGCTTGGCTGTCTGGGCTGTATCACCTGCCAAGGTATTGGAGAGACCACTGTTCTGAAGGAGAGCAGGCTTGGCATGAACGGCCAGGGTGGTGAGTTTAGCTTATTACACTGGAGGCCTTTTAGGCCTAGTTTCCATGTTGGACTCAAGCAAACAAGAGGAAAAGCTCATTTCCTTTCTTTTATCCTTATCCTCCTCTTCCCTTCACTCACTATAGTTCCCTCCAGTCTCCTTCTCTCTATGTTGCTCACTATAATTCCCTCCAGTCTCCTTCTCTCTATGTTGCTCACTATAATTCCCTCCAGTCTCCTTCTCTCTATGTTGCTCACTATAGTTCCCTCCAGTCTCCTTCTCTCTATGTTGCTCACTATAGTTCCCTTCAGTCTCCTTCTCTCTATGTTGCTCACTATAATTCCCTTCAGTCTTCTCTCTATGTCACTCACTATAGTTCCCTTCAGTCTCCTTCTCTCTATGTTGCTCACTATAGTTCCCTTCAGTCTCCTTCTCTCTATGTTGCTCACTATAGTTCCCTTCAGTCTCCTTCTCTCTATGTTGCTCACTATAGTTCCCTTCAGTCTCCTTCTCTCTATGTTGCTCACTATAGTTCCCTTCAGTCTCCTTCTCTCTATGTTGCTCACTATAATTCCCTCCAGTCTCCTTCTCTCTATGTTGCTCACTATATGTCTGCTCACTATAATTCCCTCCAGTCTCCTTCTCTCTATGTTGCTCACTATAGTTCCCTTCTCTCCTTCTCTCTATGTTGCTCATATAGTTCCCTTCAGTCTCCTTCTCTCTATGTTGCTCACTATAGTTAGGCTCCTTGTCTCTATGTTGCTCACTATAGTTCCCTTCAGTCCCCTTCTCTCTATTTGTTTAATTCCCTCCAGTCTCCTTCTCTCTTTGTCACTCACTATAGGATGTTGCTCACTATAGTTCCCTTCAAATCTCCTTCTCTCTATGAATTATGTTGCTCACCCCTCCAATGTTGTAAAGAGTCTCCTTCTCTCTATGTTGCTCACTATAGTTCCCTTCAGTCTCTTCTCTCTATGTTGCTCACTATACCCTTCAGTCTACTGCCTCACTATAGATCTCCTTGTCTCTATGTTGCAAAGGTCTCCTTCTCTCTATGTTGCTCACTATAGTTCCCTTCAGTCTCCTTCTCTCTATGTTGCTCACTATAGTTATGTTATGGATATTATTCTCAGTCCTTTGTCTAGATGACACGTCTGTATACCTGGTAACCTAGTAGACTCCAGCAATGGAGGTTCTTCTCTGTGAAAACCAATTGACCAGTGACTTTGCCCTGCGGAGGTCCACACAGCAGAACAAAAAAAATGGAATTGTTGGCTGTCCCCAGTTTTTTTTATTTAACTAGGTAATTCAGTTCGGAACAAATTAATATTTACAATGATGGCCTACCCTGGATGACTCTGTTCCAATTGTGCCCTGACCTATGGGACTCCAAATCACATCTGGTTGTGAAACAGCCTGGATTTGACCCAGGGTGTCTGTATTGATACCTCTAACACTGAGGTGCAGTGCCTTATACCCCTGCGCCACTTGGGGGCCCCAAGAGGAGACTCCTTTTTGGTGGTTCCAGGTTAAAACCTTTTGGAACACGGAACCAAAAGAGCTCTATCTGGAACCACAAGGGTTCTACCTGGAACCAAAACGGTTCTACCTGGAACCAAAAGGGTTCTACCTGGAACCAAAAGCGCTCTATCTGGAACCAAACGGGTTCTACCTGGAACCAAAATGTTTTTTTTATCTGGAACCAAAAGGGTTCTAACTGGAACCAAAAGGGTTCTACCTGGAACCAAAGGGGTTTTATCCAGAAGCAAAAAGGGTTTTATCTGGACGCAAAAAGGGGTTCTTCAAAGGGGAGAACCGAAGAAATATGTAAGGTTCTTGATAGCACCTGTTTTGTGTAGCTCTGTCCCCCTACCCTGTCTGACCAACTGATGTAAATAGACCAGCCTATGTATTCCACTGTCTATCTCCCAACTGTACAATAGCTCAATGTCAATAGCTCGTTTGCTACACTTATTTTTAATCAGTCATTAAAGGTACCTTTCAAGATATGCTTTCATGAGTCGAGCCCAGAACCATGTGTTGTTAAATAGAATGCTCTGGTGTAGACTGTTGAAATCAAGCCATTGGATATTGCAGTGAGGTTACCTATCAAAAACATCCTTGTATATGTGTAATCAGGGTGTATAGTGAAACCATAAGCCTCGACGTTGTTGAATTGATGCCCTATTTTTTTCTCATGTTTATCTGCCCCAAATAGTGGATTGGGGCCTTTTAACACCAATCACCAAGATCAATGGCTGAGTTTATTTCATCACTCCCATAGGTCTATACTCCTACTACACAAGCATGTGGATTGCTGCCCTAGATGGCTGTTAGCAAATATCCCCAATGACCTTCAATACACACATTTGAACAACTTTGATCGAAGGAGAGGAAACGTAACATTCCTTTCAAGTAGCCTTGTGATATTACCATCACGTGAAGTATTTGATCATATGAGATAAAGAGCCAATACAAATTCTTATTATCTGATCAGGGAACCTACATATTTAGTAGGTTAGGCAGAACGCTCGGGTTCAGTCACCTTGTGGTAATATTTGATTATTTGACCATGTTAGATATACAGCCTATATCCTTATTATGATAATCTGGAGGAAAAAGAGAAAATGCCAATTAACGGGGTATTTTGCATTCACACGGACTGCGCATCATCTAGCTAATGGTCACGCTACATACATTATGTTAATGGTTTACCGTTAGTGGGGGAATCTGCTTTAATGTAAAACTGTAAACATACGGAGGGGCAGGGTCGCCTAGTGGTTGGAGACAGGTAGCCTAGTGGTTAGAGACAGGTAGCCTAGTGGTTAGAGACAGGTAGCCTAGTGGTTAGAGACAGGTAGCCTAGTGGTTAGAGACAGGTAGCCTAGTGGTTAGAGACAGGTAGCCTAGTGGTTAGAGACAGGTAGCCTAGTGGTCAGAGACAGGTAGCCTAGTGGTTAGAGACAGGTAGCCTAGTGGTTAGAGACAGGTAGCCTAGTGGTCAGAGACAGGTAGCCTAGTGGTTAGAGACAGGTAGCCTAGTGGTCAGAGACAGGTAACCTAGTGGTTAGAGACAGGTAGCCTAGTGGTTAGAGACAGGTAACCTAGTGGTTAGAGACAGGTAGCCTAGT
This sequence comes from Oncorhynchus masou masou, assembly GCF_036934945.1. Taxonomy (NCBI): domain Eukaryota; kingdom Metazoa; phylum Chordata; class Actinopteri; order Salmoniformes; family Salmonidae; genus Oncorhynchus; species Oncorhynchus masou. The sequence continues at coordinate 4,334,017 of NC_088242.1, forward strand.
GGTTAGAGACAGGTAGCCTAGTGGTTAGAGACAGGTAGCCTAGTGGTCAGAGACAGGTAACCTAGTGGTTAGAGACAGGTAGCCTAGTGGTTAGAGACAGGTAGCCTAGTGGTTAGAGACAGGTGGCTTAGTGGTTAGAGACAGGTATCCTAGTGGTTAGAGACAGGTAGCCTAGTGGTTAGAGACAGGTAGCCTAGTGGTTAGAGATAGGTAGCCTAGTGGTTAGAGACAGGTAGCCTAGTGGTTAGAGACAGGTATCCTAGTGGTTAGAGACAGGTAGCCTAGTGGTTAGAAACAGGTAGCCTAGTGGTTAGAGACAGGTAGCCTAGTGGTTAGAGACAGGTATCCTAGTGGTTAGAGACAGGTAGCCTAGTGGTTAGAGACAGGTAGCCTAGTGGTTAGAGACAGGTAGCCTAGTGGTTAGAGACAGGTAGCCTAGTGGTTAGATACAGGTAGCCTAGTGGTTAGAGACAGGTAGCCTAGTGGTCAGAGACAGGTAGCCTAGTGGTCAGAGACAGGTAGCCTAGTGGTTAGAGACAGGTAGCCTAGTGGTTAGAGACAGGTAGCCTAGTGGTTAGAGACAGGTAGCCTAGTGGTTAGAGACAGGTAGCCTAGTGGTTAGAGACAGGTAGCCTAGTGGTCAGAGCAGGTAGCCTAGTGGTTAGAGACAGGTAGCCTAGTGGTTAGAGCAGGTAGCCTAGTGGTCAGAGACAGGTAGCCTAGTGGTTAGAGACAAGTAGCCTAGTGGTTAGAGACAGGTAGCCTAGTGGTTAGAGACAGGTAGCCTAGTGGTTAGAGACAGGTAGCCTAGTGGTTAGAGACAGGTAGCCTAGTGGTTAGAGACAGGTAGCCTAGTGGTTAGAGACAGGTCGCCTAGTGGTTAGAGCAAGTAGTCTAGTGGTTAGAGACAGGTAGCCTAATGGTTAGAGACAGGTAGCCTAGTGGTTAGAGACAGGTAGCCTAGTGGTTAGAGCAGGTAGCCTAGTGGTTAGAGACAGGTAGCCTAGTGGTTAGAGCAGGTAGCCTAGTGGTTAGAGACAGGTGGCCTAGTGGCCAGAGCAGGTAGCCTGGTGGTTAGAGACAGGTAGCCTAGTGGTTAGAGACAGGTAGCCTAGTGCTTAGAGCAGGTAGTCTAGTGGTTAGAGACAGGTAGCCTAGTGGTTAGAGCATGTTGCCTAGTGGTTAGAGACATGTAGCCTAGTGGTTAGAGACAGGTAGCCTAGTGGTTAGAGCAGGTAGCCTAGTGGTTAGAGACAGGTAGCCTAGTGGTTAGAGCAGGTAGCCTAGTGGTTAGAGACAGGTAGCCTAGTGGTTAGAGCAGGTAGCCTAGTGGTTAGAGCAGGTAGCCTAGTGGTTAGAGACAGGTAGCCGAGTGGTTAGAGCAGGTAGCCTAGTGGTTAGAGCTGGTAGCCTAGTGGTTATAGCAGGTAGCCTAGTGGTTAGAGACAGGTAGCCTAGTGCTTAGAGCAGGTAGCCTAGTGGTTAGAGACAGGTAGCCTAGTGGTTAGAGACAGGTAGCCTAGTGGTTAGAGCAGGTAGCCTAGTGGTTAGAGACAGGTAGCCTAGTGGTCAGAGCAGGTAGCCTAGTGGTTAGAGACAGGTAGCCTAGTGGTCAGAGCAGGTAGCCTACTGGTTAGAGACAGGTAGCCTAGTGGTCAGAGCAGGTAGCCTAGTGGTTAGAGCAGGTAGCCTAGTGGTTAGAGACAGGTAGCCTAGTGGTCAGAGCAGGTAGCCTAGTGGTTAGAGACACTTAGCCGAGTCATTAGAGACAGGTAGCCTAGTGGTCAGAGCAGGTAGCCTAGTGGTTAGAGTCAGGTAGCCGAGTGGTTAGAGACAGGTAGCCTAGTGGTTAGAGTCAGGTAGCCGAGTGGTTAGAGCAGGTAGCCTAGTGGTAAGAGACATGTTGCCTAGTGGTCAGAGCAGGTAGCCTAGTGGTAAGAGACAGGTAGCCTAGTGGTTAGAGACAGGTGGCCAAATGGTTAGAGACAGGTGGGTTAGTGGTTAGAGACAGGTAGTCTTGTGGTTAGAGACAGGTGGCCTAGTGGTTAGAGACAGGTAGCCTAGTGGTTAGAGACAGGTGGCCAAATGGTTAGAGACAGGTGGGTTAGTGGTTAGAGACAGGTAGCCTAGTGGTTAGAGACAGGTAGCCTAGTGGTTAGAGACAGGTGGCCAAATGGTTAGAGACAGGTGGCCAAATGGTTAGAGACAGGTGGCTTAGTGGTTAGAGACAGGTGGCCTAGTGGTTAGAGACAGGTAGCCTAGTGGTTAGAGTCAGGTAGCCGAGTGGTTAGAGCAGGTAGCCTAGTGGTAAGAGACATGTTGCCTAGTGGTCAGAGCAGGTAGCCTAGTGGTAAGAGACAGGTAGCCTAGTGGTTAGAGACAGGTGGCCAAATGGTTAGAGACAGGTGGGTTAGTGGTTAGAGACAGGTAGTCTTGTGGTTAGAGACAGGTGGCCTAGTGGTTAGAGACAGGTAGCCTAGTGGTTAGAGACAGGTGGCCAAATGGTTAGAGACAGGTGGGTTAGTGGTTAGAGACAGGTAGCCTAGTGGTTAGAGACAGGTAGCCTAGTGGTTAGAGACAGGTGGCCAAATGGTTAGAGACAGGTGGCCAAATGGTTAGAGACAGATGGCCAAGTGGTTAGAGACAGGTGGCCCAGTGGTTAGAGCAGGTAGCCTTGTGGTTAGGGACAGGTGGCCTAGTGGTTGGAGTGTTGATCTAGTAACAGGAAGCTGACAAGTTCAAATCCCTGAGCTGACAAGGTAAAAAAAATAATTCTGCCCCTGAACAATGCAGTTAACCCACTGTTCCCTGGTAGGCTGTCATTGAAAATAAGACTTTGTTCTTACCTGACTTGCCGAGGTAAATAAAAAAAAATGTCATCGCATCTATCAGGTAATACAAGTGTTATCATCTCAACGGCTTTTTCCCGCTGGACACTTATGGATACCGGAGGCTGTAGATCATTATCTTAATGAGTGATTGATCGGGTCATGAACGAGTTATTATATTGCCACTAGTTTATCACTATTTTATAGAGTATTATACGAAATGGAGGTCGGCGTGAAAATCGTTGTGCGTTGTTTGAGTGGGCTGGTAGGCTGGAGAGAGATCCACTGCGAGATGCGATATGAGAGCGCTCCGGGTATGTGGCAATGAATGGCATGCGGAGAGGAACACACCACACATCAAAACGTGGCTTGCTTCGGGGCTTCCCCACTGGTCAAAACCGGGTTGAATCAATGCTGTTCACACGTCATTTGAACCATCAACAACAAACAAACAAAATGTGATGACGTTGAATCGACGTCGAAAACGGATAGGATTTGCAAAAAGTAATTCACTTTTAATTCAAAAAGGGAATTTCCTATTTTTTTCACCCAACTTTTAACCTAAATCCAATGAGAGGGTGACATTTTTGGTTGATATCACGTTAGATTCCCATTTATAGACAACTCAACCAAATGTAAATCAAAACTAGGCGTTGGACCCCCTAACCTCCTTTGTGGTGAAAACACACACAGGCAACCCCCCCCCCTAAAGTGAACAGGGGAGCTGAACCTTGGCGCTGAGCTTGTTGTGGCTGTAGGAGGAGAGCAGAGGGGAAACAAACACCCACCGGCAGGGAGAGATGCATTTCGCGGAGTTTTCCCACCGGTTCATCTGCCCTCAGTGTCAAACCTCCGCTCTCCCTCTCTCCCGGATCAACGTAGGAATGTCAGACACTCACCGGGGTGTCTTCCAGCTCCTCCAAAGCTTCCTGCCGACAAGAGGCTTAGTTGCTTAGACCGCGATTAGTGTTTTATGTATTTCCATCTCCACGATGAATGATATTCTCTCTGCGCCCTCGGTATCTATCCCTCAGTAGGCTATCCATGAGGAATGTTAAATATATCGCAGTGAATAAGGGAGGGTAAGATCCCTGTTGTTCCCCCTCCGCTGGGGAGTTGGAGCGTTTCCAGTCGGCGAGCCGTTATCGGAGCGGCATTGGGGAGTGGGTCTCTGTGTTTGGTACTTGCAATGCGGACAGAGGGACAGACGGAGAACAATGCTGCATTGCCACCAGAGCTGCTACTTTCTCTCCGAACGTTTCGTCGGCGAAGCTGCACGTAAATACACGTCTAGTAAAAGTAGTCTTTGTGTAGGCTATTGGAAAGTCAGGTAGTGTATTATTAAAATGAAGAATAGTGAGGAATAGTATTTTTTTATTTATTTTATCTATAGATCTAAAATGAAATATTACGAACATTTTTTTAACTCTTTTCAGAACCAACTTCATGTTGCTGTTATGAGCTCTTTGTGATTGAATTATATTATTTATAAATATATTATTATTTCATTTTTTTTCTGTGATTTGGTGTAAAACGCTTTACTCTCTCACCTTCAACTAAAAAAAAAGATAATTAAAAAAACATTTGATTGTGATTGAAAACCTATAACCTATTGACGAAGGAATTAAAACGGAGCTGCAGAATAACTTGATGATGGAAATGTAGAAACATGTCCTCATTTGAAATCACCAGAAATAGATTCCTTCAAATCTGCTCACTTTTCTATTTCCTTCCTTAGAAAAAAGGGGGGAGGGATACAGGAAAATAAAGAGCGATAGGGAAAATAACCTCTGCATTAAATAAAATACACTTACCTCTTGAATCAACACACACACAAAAAGGAAAGAAAAAACAAAACACAAAATAAATATCCTCGCTAGAAAAGCAAACAGAAAAGTCCGAATATATTCCAATAGAGAATATCTTCAGATCCAAAAAGCCCAGTCTTGAACCCCAACCGAATGGTATCCGTTCTGTAGACTGAAGCAGCAGCACTGGTCTGGTTTACTGGTCGTGAAAAGACACTCCAGTCTTCTGGCTGTGGTAAGGAACCCAGGAACGTATTACAGGCAGGACAGATCGCTTGGGCAGAGCGCACTACAAGTGTGAATTTACATCATCCTCTAGCCCTGCATCCATAGAGCTGGATAGATTTCAACTTGGGGAGGGGCCTCGCTCGCTCTCTTTCACTCACTCTTTCTCTCTCTCCTGCTTGCTCCCTGTTCCCCTTTGCCCCTCTCTCTCTCGCTCCCTGTCTCTCCCTCTCTCAATTCAATTCAAGGGGCTTTATTGGCATGGGAAACACATGTTAACATTTTCCAAAGCAAGTGAAGTAGATTATAAACAAAAGTGTAATGAGCAAAACAACTTGACAGTACTTTTTACACTCACAAAGGTTCCAAAAGAATATAGACATTTCAAATGTCATATTATGTGCAAATAGTTCAAGTACAAAAGGGAAAATAAATAATCTGTGTAATCTGAAGGAAATAATAGTAGAACCTAATATGGTCATACATTGAGGTTAGGAAGTGGAGCTGTGTAATCTGAGGAACCTAATATGGTCATAATTGAGGTTAGGAAGTGGAGTAGAACCTAATATGGTCATACATTGAGGTTAGGAAGTGGAGATGTGTAATATGAGGAGGTTAAATAATAGTAGAAACCTAATATGGTCATACATTGAGGTTGGAGATGTGTAATCTGTAATAGTAGAACCTAATATGGTCATACATTGAGGTTAGTGGAGATGTGTAGTCTGGGGAAATAATAGTAGAACCTAATATGGTCATACATTGAGGTTAGGAAGTGGAGCTGTGTAATATGAGGGAAATAATAGTAGAACCTAATATGGTCATACATTGAGGTTAGGAAGTGGAGCTATGTACAGTGTACAAATGGTTAAAGGACACAAGATAAAATAAATAAGCATAAATATGGGTTGTATTTACAATGGTGTTTGTTCTTCACTGGTTGCCCTTTTCTCATGGCAACAGGTCACAAATATTGCTGCTGTGATGGCAATGATGATGAAAATTGGGTTTGTTTTCAAATTCTTTGTTGATCTGTGTAATCTGAGGGAAATATGTGTCTCTAATATGGTCATACATTGGGCAGGAGGTTAGGAAGTGCAGCTCAGTTTCCACCTCATTTTGTGGGCAGTGTGCACATAGCCTGTCTTCTCTTGAGAGCCATGTCTGCCTATGGCGGCCTTTCTCAATAGCAAGGCTATGCTCACTGAGTCTGTACATAGTCAAAGCTTTCCTTAAATTTGGGTCAGTCAGGTATTCTGCCACTGTGTACTCTCTGTTTAGGGCCAAATAACATTCTTGTTTGCTCTGTTTTTCTGTTAATTCTTTCCAATGTGTCAAGTAATTATCTTTTTGTTTTCTCATGATTTGGTTGGGTCTAATTGTGTTGTTGTCCTGGGGCTCTGAGGGCTCTGTTTGTGTTCATGTTGTAGAATGTAACAACTCTCTTCTGGATTTTGATAATTAGCAGGTATCGTCCTAATTCTGCTCTGCATGCATTATTTGGTGATTTACACGGAGGATATTTTTGTAGAATTCTGAGTCTCAATTTGGTGTTTGTTCCATTTTGTGAGTTCTTGGCTGGAACCAAGATGATGATATTATCTCTCTCTCTCTCTCTCTCACTCTCACTCTCACTCTATCTCTCTCTCTCTCTCTCTCTCCCTCTCTCTCTCTCTCTCTCTCTCTCTCTCTCTCTCTCTCTCTCTCTCTCTAAGTTTGGCCACTAGGGGGAGTGGAAGAAAAGGAGATGACATCAGGGATAAATTACAAAATACCCTGAAGACCAACGTATCAAAATAAAATGTAAAATACTTTTGCAAATTATTGTAGGTTATTAAAATATATGTTTAAAAAAAATACATTTGCAAGTAGCCGGTCAATCAATAACATTCCCAGTAAAAGTTACAGAAACGTGAAGTGAAATGTGTTGTTTATTTAGTTGAATTCAATAAGAAAATGAAGCTACCCTTGACCCGCCTGCCTCGTGTGTGTGTGTGTGTGTGTGTGTGTGTGTGTGTGTGTGTGTGTGTGTGTGTGTGTGTGTGTGCTGGTGTGTGTGTGTGTGTGTGTGTGTGTGTGTGTGTGTGTGTGTGTGTGTGTGTGTGCTGGTGTGTGTGTGCTGGTGTTGTTTATCTACCTTAGTTGAATTCACTAAGATCATCCCCCTAAATGAACAAAATGTAAATGTATATGTGAAAATGAACAATTGCAAAGCACACTGGGTATTATTATTGGCCTTGTTTAGGGGCAGAGCTCATTAGAATAATACTCAGCATGCTTTGCAAGTGTTCATTTATACATATACACTTATATTTTGTTCCTTTAGCAGACGGTCTTATCATTACCACACTTCAGACTTCTGATACAAATGTAGGATGAAAGGGTGTTGTGAACCGCAATAAAGAAATGGCACAGAACATTATTTTGTATTTTGAAAATATAAATTACAGCTTTCGAAAGTATCTTGTTCCAAAATACATTGGCGTGTCGTTCAGCCCAGTGTAAAACAACATACAAAATACTCAGATGTAATTAAAATACATTTGAAAAATCATTTGTAAAATCATGTGAGAGAAATTACTGTCCATCTCTGGAGGATATTCTGACCCTTACAGGTGTGTTGTGTGTGTAAACCACAGTCAGAAAATGACGCTGTGTTCATTGCCTTGGCAGAGGGAGGGAAAGGAAGAGAGAACTATGTTCATTGCCTTGGCAGAGGGAGGGAAAGGAAGAGAGAACTATGTTCATTGCCTTGGCAGAGGGAGGGAAAGGAAGAGAGAACTATGTTCATTGTCTTGGCAGAGGGAGGGAAAGGAAGAGAGAACTATGTTCATTGTCTTGGCAGAGGGAGGGAAAGGAAGAGAGAACTATGTTCATTGCCTTGGCAGAGGGAGGGAAAGGAAGAGAGAACTATGTTCATTGCCTTGGCAGAGGGAGGGAAAGGAAGAGAGGAAGGGAGAACTATGTTCATTGCCTTGGCAGAGGGAGGGAAAGGAAGAGAGAACTATGTTCATTGTCTTGGCAGAGGGAGGGAAAGGAAGAGAGAACTATGTTCATTGTCTTGGCAGAGGGAGGGAAAGGAAGAGAGAACTATGTTCATTGCCTTGGCAGAGGGAGGGAAAGGAAGAGAGAACTATGTTCATTGCCTTGGCAGAGGGAGGGAAAGGAAGAGAGAACTATGTTCATTGTCTTGGCAGAGGGAGGGAAAGGAAGAGAGGAAGGAGAACTATGTTCATTGCCTTGGCAGAGGGAGGGAAAGGAAAAGATAACTATGTTCATTGTCTTGGCAGAGGGAGGGAAAGGAAGAGAGAACTATGTTCATTGCCTTGGCAGAGGGAGGGAAAGGAAGAGAGAACTATGTTCATTGTCTTGGCAGAGGGAGGGAAAGGAAGAGAGGAAGGGAGAACTATGTTCATTGCCTTGGCAGAGGGAGGGAAAGGAAGAGAGAACTATGTTCATTGCCTTGGCAGAGGGAGGGAAAGGAAGAGAGAACTATGTTCATTGCCTTGGCAGAGGGAGGGAAAGGAAGAGAGAACTATGTTCATTGCCTTGGCAGAGGGAGGGAAAGGAAGAGAGAACTATGTTCATTGCCTTGGCAGAGGGAGGGAAAGGAAGAGAAGAAACTATGTTCATTGCCTTGGCAGAGGGAGGGAAAGGAAGAGAGAACTATGTTCATTGCCTTGGCAGAGGGAGGGAAAGGAAGAGAGAACTATGTTCATTGCCTTGGCAGAGGGAGGGAAAGGAAGAGAGGAGGGGATTGGAGGTTTTACCCTTATAAAGATAAAGAGAGAAACAAGAGGAGATATGAGGAGGGAGTGAAGGAGAGAGAGATATGGAGGTAGGGACGGAGAGAGAGATGTGGAGGGAGGGAAGGAGAGAGAGATGTGGAGGTAGGGACGGAGGAGGAGAGATGAGGAGGGACAGAAGGAGAGAGAGATGTGGAGGGAGGGAAGAAGAGAGAGATGTGGAGGGACAGAGAGAGATGTGGAGGAAGGGAAGGAGAGAGAGATGTGGAGGGAGGGACGGAGAGACAGATGTGGAGGGAGGAGGAGAGAGAGATGTGGAGGTAGGGACGGAGGAGGAGAGATGAGGAGGGAGAGAAGGAGAGAGAGATGTGGAGGGAGGGAAGGAGAGAGAGATGTGGAGGTAGGGATGGAGGAGGAGAGATGAGGAGGGAGAGAAGGAGAGTGAGATGTGGAGGGAGGGAAGGAGAGAGAGATGTGGAGGTAGGGACGGAGGAGGAGAGATGAGGAGGGAGAGAAGGAGAGAGAGATGTGGAGGGAGGGAAGGAGAGAGAGATGTGGAGGGAGGGAAGGAGAGAGAGATGGGGAGGGAGGGAAGGAGAGAGATGAGGAGGGAGGGAAGGAGAGAGATGAGGAGGGAGGGAATGAGAGAGAAAGATGTGGAGGGAGTACAACAGAGTTTGAGGAGGGACTTATCTTAGAATTTCTTCTTAGGGAAGGAGAGAGCCGAGATGTTGATCAACGGAGGAGGAGAGATGATCGAGGGAGAGAAGGAACGTAGATGCCCAGCAGCTAGCTAAGGAGCTAGAGAGATCCATGTGGAGGTAGGGACTGAGAGAGACTGAGGAGGGAGGGAAGGAGAGACGATGAGGAGGGAGGGAAGTGTCAGCTGAGGAGGGAGGGAGGAGTCTTCGCTGTGGAGGGTATCCAAGGATAAGAGTGTGAGGAGGGAGGGAGAGTGTGAGATGTGGAGGGAGGGAAGAAGATCTTGAGGAGTTAGGGAAGGAGAGAGATTTGGAGGGGAGGGAAGGGGAGAGAGATGAGGAGGGAGGGAAGGAGAGAGAGATGTGGAGGGAGGGAAGGAGGAGGAGAGATGAGGAGGGAGAGAAGGAGAGAGAGATGTGGAGGGAGGGAAGGAGAACTCCAACTAGGGTCAAGGAGAGATGAGGAGGGAGGGAAGGAGAGGTAGATCAGGAGGGAGGGATTTCACTTCATTACAGGGACAAGGAGAGAGAGATGTTGATCGTAGGGACGGAGGAGGAGAGATGAGGAGGGAGAGAAGACAGATTGTGGAGGGAGGGAAGGAGCGATTTGTGGAGGTTAGGGACGGAGGAGGAGTCTTTCAGGAGGGAGAGAAGTCCCGAGATGTGGAGGGAGGGAAGAGGTAGAGAGACTGATTACAGGGAAGGAGATAGAGATGAGGAGGGAGGGAAGGAGAGCCGAGATCTTTGGAGGGAAAGACAGACTGATGAGGAGGTTAGCTGGCCAGGGAAGGAGAGAGAGATGAGAGGGAGGGGTTTGAAGCTGGAGAGAGAGTTTAGGAGGGAGGGAAGAAGAGAGAGATGTTGAGGTAGGGACGGAGGAGGAGAGATGAGGAGGGAGAGAAGGAGTACTGAGATGTGGATCAGGGAAGTCTAGAAGATGTGGAGGTAGGGACGGAGGAAGAGAGACTGAGGAGGGAGAGAAGGAGAGAGATGTGGAGTCCAAGGTCATTCCAGATGTGGAGGGCAAGGAGAGAGAGATGAGGAAGGAGGGAAGGAGAGAGAGATGTCTAGGGAGGGAAGGAGAGAGAGATGTGGAGGGAGGGAAGGAGAAAGAGATGAGGAGGGAGGGAAGGAGAGAGAGATGAGGAGGGAGGGAAGGAGAGAGGTCCCAGGAGGGAGGGACCCACGAGGAGTGTCCTGTGGTAGGGACTGGGAGGAGAGATGAGGAGGGAGAGAAGGAGAGAGAGATGTCTGGGAGGGAAGGAGAGAGATGTGGAGGCAGGGAAGGAGAGAGATGTGGAGGGAGGGAAGGAGAGAGAGATGTGACGGAGGTAGGGACGGAGGTGGAGAGATGAGGATGGAGAGAAGGAGACTGCCGAGATGTGGAGGGGGGAAGGAGGCAGATGTCATCTCTCCCAAGGAGGTCTCTGAGGAAGGAGGGAAGGAGAGAGAGATGAGGAGGGAGGGAATTCCATGAGATGAGGAGGACCAAGGAGAGAAGATGTGGAGGGAGGGAAGGAGACAGTGAGATGAGGAGGGACCGAAGGAGAGTTCATCAGGAGGGAGGGAAGGAGATAGAGCTCCTTTCCTGGGAAGGAGAGAGAGATGTGGAGGTGGGACGGAGGAGGAGAGATGAGGAGGGAGACCTTTGAGAGATTCCTGTGGAGGGGGACTCCTCTCCTCTGAGGAAGGAGGGAAGGAGATAGAGATGAGGAGGGAGGAGGAGAGATGTGGAGGGAGGGAAGGAGAGAGATGATGAGGAGGGAGGGAAGGAGAGAGATGAGGAGGGAGGGAAGGCCAGAGTTGAGGGGAGGGAGGGAAGAAGAGAGAGATGTTGAGGTAGGGACGGAGGAGGAGAGATGAGGAGGGAGAGAAGGAGAGAGAGATGTGGAGGGAGGAAGGAGAGAGATGTGGAGGTAGGGACTCCCCCCCCTGATGAGGAGGGAGAGAAGGAGAGAGAGATGTGGAGGGAGGGAAGGAGAGAGAGATGTGGAGGGAGGGAAGGAGAGTCCCCTGAGGAAGGACCTTGAGAGAGAGATGAGGAGGGAGGGAAGGAGAGAGAGATGTGGAGGGAGGGAAGGAGAAAGAGATGAGGAGGGAGGGAAGGAGAGAGATGAGGAGGGAGGGAAGGAGAGAGAGTTGAGGAGGGAGGGAAGGAGATCTCTTCCCCCCTGTGGTAGGGACTGAGGAGGAGAGATTTCTCCTGAGAGATGTGGAGGGAGGGAAGGAGAGAAGATGTGGAGGGAGGGAAGGAGAGAGAGATGTCCTCGGAGGGAAGGAGAGAGAGATGTGGAGGTAGGGACGGAGGTGGAGAGATGAGGATGGAGAGAAGGAGAGATGTGGAGGGAGGGAAGGAGAGAGAGATGTGGAGGGAGGGAGGGAAGGAGAGAGAGATGAGGAAGGAGGGAAGGAGGAGAGATGAGGAGGGAGGGAAGGAGAGAGAGATGAGGAGGGAGGGAAGGAGAGAGAGACTTTTGAGGAGGGAGGGAGGGAAGGAGAGAGAGAGAGAGGGAGGAGGGAAGGAGAGAGAGATGTGGAGGGAGGGAAGGAGAGAGAGATGTGGAGGGGGAGGGAAGGAGAGAGAGATGAGAAGGGAGGGAAGGAAGAGAGATGAGGAGGGAGGGAAGGAGAGAGAGATGAGGAGGGAGGGAAGGAGAGAGAGATGAGGAGGGAGGGAAGGAGAGAGAGATGTGGAGGAGGGAAGGAGAGAGATGAGGAGGGAGGGAAGGAGAGAGAGATGAGGAGGGAGGGAAGGAGAGAGAGATGAGGAGGGAGGAAGGAGTGAGAGATGAGGTGGGAGGGAAGGAACTGTTTGGAGGGACCAGTAGGAGAGAGAGAGATCTGGAGGGAGGGAAGGAGACAGAGAGATGATGAGGAAAGAAGGAGAGAGAGATCCTAGGAGGAGGGAAGGATCCAAAGAGATCCGGAAGGAGGGAAGGAGATAGAGATGAGGAGGGAGGAAGGAGAGAGAGATGTGGAGGGAACTCTCTAGAGAGAGTGGATCCCTTCTAGGGACTGGAGAGATGAGGATGGAAGGGCTCTGAGATCTGGAGGGAGGGAAGGAGAGAGAGATGTGGAGGGAGGGAAGGAGAGAGAGATGAGGAAGGAGGGAAGGAGAGAGATGACTGGGAAGGAGAGAGAGATGAGGAGGGAGGGAAGGAGAAGAGATGTGGAGGGACGGAAGGAGACAGTGAGATGAGGAGGGACTCAAGGAGAGAGATGAGGAGGGAGGGAAGGAGAGAGAGATGAGGAGGGAGGGAAGGCTGAGAGATGTGGAGGTAGGGACGGAGGAGAGAGAGATGAGGAGGGAGAGAAGGAGAGAGAGATGTGGAGGGAGGGAAGGAGAGAGAGATGAGGAAGGAGGGAAGGAGATAGAGATGAGGAGGGAGGGAAGGAGAGAGAGAGATGTGGAGGGGCGGGAAGGAGAGAGAGATGAGGAGGGAGGGAAGGAGAGAGAGATGAGGAGGGAGGGAAGGAGAGAGAGTTGAGGAGGGAGGGAAGAAGAGAGAGATGTTGGGTAGGGACGGAGGAGGAGAGATGAGGAGGGAGAGAAGGAGAGAGAGATGTGGAGGGAGGGAAGGAGAGAGAGATGTGGTAGGGACGGAGGAAGATCCGATGAGGAGGGAGAGAAGGAGAGAGAGATGTGGAGGGAGGGAAGGAGAGAGAGATGTGGAGGGGAGGGAAGGAGAGAGAGATGAGGAGGGAGGGAAGGAGAGAGAGATGAGGAGGGAGGGAAGGAGAGAGAGATGTGGAGGGAGGGAAGGAGAGAGAGATGAGGAGGGAGGGAAGGAGAGAGAGATGAGGAGGGAGGGAAGGAGAGAGAGTTGAGGAGGGAGGGAAGGAGAGAGACCATGTGGTAGGGACTGGAGGAGGAGAGATGAGGAGGGAGAGAAGGAGAGAGAGATGTGGAGGGAGGGAAGGAGAGAGAGATGTGGAGGGAGGGAAGGAGAGAGAGATGTGGAGGGAGGGAAGGAGAGAGAGATGTGGAGGTAGGGACGGAGGTGGAGAGATGAGGATGGAGAGAAGGAGAGAGAGATGTGGAGGGAGGGAAGGAGAGAGAGATGTGGAGGGAGGGAAGGAGAGAGAGATGAGGAAGGAGGGAAGGAGAGAGAGATGAGGAGGGAGGGAAGGAGAGAGAGATGAGGAGGGAGGGAAGGAGAGAGAGATGTGGAGGGAGGGAAGGAGACAGTGAGATGAGGAGGGACGGAAGGAGAGAGAGATGAGGAGGGAGGGAAGGAGAGAGAGATGAGGAGGGAGGGAAGGAGAGAGAGATGTGGAGGTAGGGACGGAGGAGGAGAGATGAGGAGGGAGAGAAGGAGAGAGAGATGTGGAGGGAGGGAAGGAGAGAGATGAGGGAGGGAGGGAAGGAGATAGAGAGAGAGGAGGGAAGGAGAGAGAATGGGAGAGGGAGAGATGAGATGAGGAGGGAGGGAAGGAGAGAGAGATGAGGAGGGAGGGAAGGAGAGAGAGATGAGGAGGGAGGGAAGGAGAGAGAGATGTTGAGGTAGGGACGGAGGAGGAGGATGAGGAGGGAGAGAAGGAGAGAGTCTGATGGGAGGGAGGGAAGGAGAGAGAGATGTGGAGGTAGGGACGGAGGAAGAGAGATGAGGAGGGAGAGAAGGAGAGAGAGATGTGGAGGGAGGGAAGGAGAGAGAGATGGGAGGGAGGGAAGGAGAGAGAGATGAGGAAGGAGGGAAGGAGAGAGAGATGAGGAGGGGAGGGAAGGAGAGAGAGATGTGGAGGGAGGGAAGGAGAAAGAGATGAGGAGGGAGGGAAGGAGAGAGAGATGAGGAGGGAGGGAAGGAGAGAGAGATGAGGAGGGAGGGGAAGGAGAGAGAGAGAGATGTTGTGGTAGGGACGGAGGAGGAGAGATGAGGAGGGAGAGAGAGGAGAGAGAGATGTGGAGGGAGGGAAGGAGAGAGAGATGTGGAGGGAGGGAAGGAGAGAGAGATGTGGAGGGAGGGAAGGAGAGAGAGATGTGGAGGTAGGGACGGAGGTGGAGAGATGAGGATGGAGAGAAGGAGAGAGAGATGTGGAGGGAGGGAAGGAGAGAGAGATGTGGAGGGAGGGAGGGAAGGAGAGAGAGATGAGGAAGGAGGGAAGGAGAGAGAGATGAGGAGGGAGGGAAGGAGAGAGAGATGAGGAGGGAGGGAAGGAGAGAGAGATGAGGAGGGAGGGAGGGAAGGAGAGAGAGATGAGGAGGGAGGGAAGGAGAGAGAGATGTGGAGGGAGGGAAGGAGAGAGAGATGTGGAGGGAGGGAAGGAGAGAGAGATGAGGAGGGAGGGAAGGAGAGAGAGATGAGGAGGGAGGGAAGGAGAGAGAGATGAGGAGGGAGGGAAGGAGAGAGAGATGAGGAGGGAGGGAAGGAGAGAGAGATGTGGAGGGAGGGAAGGAGAGAGAGATGAGGAGGGAGGGAAGGAGAGAGAGATGAGGAGGGAGGGAAGGAGAGAGAGATGAGGAGGGAGGGAAGGAGAGAGAGATGAGGTGGGAGGGAAGGAGAGAGAGATGTGGAGGGAGGGAAGGAGAGAGAGAGATGATGGAGGGAGGGAAGGAGACAGAGAGATGATGAGGGAAAGAAGGAGAGAGAGATGAGGAGGGAGGGAAGGAGAGAGAGATGGGGAGTGAGGGAAGGAGAGAGATGAGGAGGGAGGGAAGGAGAGAGAGATGAGGATGGAGGGAAGGAGAGAGAGATGAGGAGGGAGGTAAGGAGAGAGAGATGTGGAGGGAGGGAAGGAGACATTGAGATGAGGAGGGACGGAAGGAGAGAGAGAGATGTGGAGAGAGGGAAGGAGAGAGAGATCTGGAGGGAGGGAAGGAGAGAGAGATGTTTGGAGGGAAGAAGAGAGAGAGATGTGGAGGGAGGGAAGGAGAGAGATATGTTTGGAGAGAGGGAAGGAGAGAGAGATGTTTGGAGGGAGGGAAGGAGCGAGAGATGTTTGGAGGGAAGGAAGGAGAGAGATGTGGAGGGAGGGAAGGAGAGAGATGTTTGGAGTGAGGGAAGGAGAGAGAGATGTTTGGAGGGAGAGAAGGAGAGAGAGATGTGGAGGGAGAGAAGGAGAGAGAGAGATGTGGAGTGAGGGAAGGAGAGAGAGATGTGGAGGGAGGGAAGGAGAGAGAGATGTGGAGGGAGGGAAGGAGAGAGAGATGTGGAGGGAGGGAAGGAGAGAGAGATGTTTGGAGGGAAGGAAGGAGAGAGATGTGGAGGGAGGGAAGGAGAGAGAGATGAGGAGGGAGGGAAGGAGAGAGAGATGAGGAGGGAGGGAAGGAGAGAGAGATGTTTGGAGAGAGAGAGATCTGGAGGGAGGGAAGGAGAGAGAGATGTTTGGATGGAAGGAGAGAGAGATGTTTGGAGGGAGTGAAGGAGACAGAGAGATGAGGAGGGACAGAAGGAGAGAGATGAGGGAGGGAGGGAAGGAGAGAGAGGGAGGGAGGGAAGGAGAGAGATGAGGAGGGAGGGAAGGAGAGAGATGGGGAGTGAGGGAAGGAGAGAGATGAGGAGGGAGGGAAGGAGAGAGAGATGAGGAGGGAGGGAAGGAGAGAGAGATGAGGAGGGAGGGAAGGAGAGAGAGATGTGGAGGGAGGGAAGGAGACAGGAGATGAGGAGGGAGGAAGGAGAGAGAGAGATGTGGAGAGAGGAAGGAGAGAGATCTGGAGGGAGGGAAGGAGAGAGAGATGTTTTTAGGGAAGAAGAGAGAGAGATGTGGAGGGAGGGAAGGAGAGAGATATGTTTGGAGAGAGGGAAGGAGAGAGAGATGTTTGGAGGGAGGGAAGGTGCGAGAGATGTTTGGAGGGAAGGAAGGAGAGAGATGTGGAGGGAGGGAAGGAGAGAGATGTTTGGAGTGAGGGAAGGAGAGAGAGATGTTTGGAGGGAGGGAAGGTGCGAGAGATGTTTGGAGGGAAGGAAGGAGAGAGATGTGGAGGGAGGGAAGGAGAGAGATGATGTTGGAGGAGGGAAGGAGAGAGAGATGTTTGGAGGGAGAGAAGGAGAGAGAGATGTGGAGGGAGAGAAGGAGAGAGATGTGGAGGGAGGGAAGGAGACAGAGAAGGAGAGAGATGAGGAGGGAGGGAAGGAGAGAGATGAGGAGGGAGGGAAGGAGAGAGAGAGATGTGGAGGGAGGGAAGGAGACAGTGAGATGAGGAGGGACGGAAGGAGAGAGATGAGGAGGGAGGGAAGGAGAGAGATGAGGAGGGAGGGAAGGAGAGAGAGATGTGGAGGAGGAGAGAGAGAGGGAGAAGGAGACAGTGAGATGAGGAGGGACGGAAGGAGAGAGAGAGAGAGGGAGGAAGGAGAGAGAGATGTTTGGAGGGAAGGAAGGAGAGATGTTTGGAGGAGGGAAGGAGAGAGAGATGTTTGGAGGGAGAGAAGGAGAGAGAGATGTGGAGGGAGAGAAGGAGAGAGAGATGTGGAGGGAGGGAAGGAGAGAGAGATGTGGAGGGAGGGAAGGAGAGAGAGATGAGGAGGGAGGAAGGAGAGAGATGAGGAGGGAGGGAAGGAGAGAGAGATGAGGAGGGAGGGAAGGAGAGAGAGATGTGGAGGGAGGGAAGGAGAGAGATGTGTAGGGAGGGAAGGAGAGGAAGGAGGGAGGGAGAGAGATGTGGAGGGAGGGAAGGAGACAGAGAGATGAGGAGGGACGGAAGGAGAGAGAGATGTGGAGAGAGGGAAGGAGAGAGAGAGATGTTTGGAGGGAAGAAGAGAGAGAGATGTGGAGGGAGGGAAGGAGTGAGATATGTTTGGAGAGAGGGAAGGAGAGAGATGTTTGGAGGGATTGAAGGAGGAGAGATGTTTGGAGGGAATGACGGAGAGAGATGTGGAGGGAGGGAAGGAGAGAGATGTTTGGAGGGAGAGAAGGAGAGAGAGATGTTTGGAGTGAGAGAAGGAGAGAGAGATATGGAGGGATTTAAGGAGACAGAGATGAGGAGGGAGGGAAAGAGAGAGAGATCTGGAGGGAGGGAAGGAGAGAGAGATGTTTGGATGGAAGGAGAGAGAGATGTTTGGAGGGAGGAAGGAGAGAGAGATCTGGAGGGAGGGAAGGAGAGAGAAATGTTTGGAGGGAGGGAAGGAGAGAGAGATGTGGAGGGAGGGAAGGAGAGAGATGAGGAGGGAGGGAAAGAGAGAGATGTGGAGGGAGGGAAGGAGAGAGAGATGTTTGGAGGGACAGAAGGAGAGAGAGAAGTTTGAAGTGAAGGAGAGATTTGGAAGGAGGGAGGGAAAGAGAGAGAGATGAGGAGGGAGGGTCTCTTCTCTGTGTCAGAAATGGTAAATGATGAGTAAAATGTGTGATTTTTTTTTTGTGGGTTAGGGACACTGGGTGTGTTCTCAGCCTTACACACACACACACACACACACACACACACACACACACACACACACACACAGATCTGGAGGGAGGGAAGGAGAGAGAAATGTTTGGAGGGAGGGAAGGAGACAGAGAGATGAGGAGGGACGGAAGGAGAGAGAGATGAGGAGGGAGGGAAGGAGAGAGAGATGTGGAGGGAGGGAAGGAGAGAGAGATGTTTGGGAGGGAAGGAGAGAGATGAGGAGGGAGGGAGGGAGAGAGATGTTGAGGTAGGGACAGAGAGATGAGGAGGGAGAGAAGGAGAGAGAGATGTGGAGGGAGGGAAGGAGAGAGAGATGTGGAGGGAGGGAGGGAAGGAGAGAGAGATGAGGAGGGAGGGAAGGAGAGAGAGAGATGTGGAGGGAGGGAAGGAGACAGAGAGATGAGGAGGGAGGAAGGAGAGAGAGATGTGGAGGGAGGGAAGGAGAGAGAGATGAGGAGGGAGGGAAGGAGAGAGATGAGGAGGGAGGGAAGGAGAGAGAGATGAGGAGGGAGGGAAGGAGAGAGAGATGAGGAGGGAGGGAATGAGAGAGAGAGATGAGGAGGGAGGGAAGGAGAGAGAGATGTGGAGGGAAGGAGGAGAGATGGGAGGGAGGGAGAGAGATCTGGAGGGAGGGAAGGAGACAGAGAGATGTTTTTAGGGAAGGAGAGAGAGATGTGGAGGGAAGAGGTGGAGGGAGGGAAGGAGAGATATGTTTGGAGAGAGGGAAGGAGAGAGAGATGTTTGGAGGGAGGGAAGGAGCGAGAGATGTTTGGAGGGAAGGAAGGAGAGAGATGTGGAGGGAGGGAAGGAGAGAGATGTTTGGAGGGAGAGAAGGAGAGAGAGATGTTTGGATTGGAGAAGGAGAGAGAGATATGGAGGGATGGAAGGAGACAGAGATGAGGAGGGAGGAAAGAGAGAGAGATGTGGAGGGAGGGAAGGAGAGAGATGTTTGGAGGGAGGGAGAGAGAGATGTTTGGAGGGAGAAGGAGACAGAGAGATGAGGAGGGACAGAAGGAGAGAGAGATGAGGAGGGAGGGAAGGAGAGAGAGATGTGGAGGGAGGGAAGGAGAGAGATGAGGAGGGAGGGAAGGAGAGAGAGATGGGGAGGAGGGAGGAGAGATGAGGAGGGAGGAAGGAGAGAGAGAGATGGAGGAGGGAAGGAGAGAGAGATGAGGAGGGAGAAGGAGAGAGATGTGGAGGGAGGGAAGGAGACAGTGAGATGAGGAGGGACGGAAGGAGAGAGAGATGTGGAGAGAGGGAAGGAGAGAGAGATCTGGAGGGAGGGAAGGAGAGAGAGATGTTTTTAGGGAAGAAGAGAGAGAGATGTGGAGGGAGGGAAGAGAGATGTGGAGGGGAAGGAGAGAGAGATGTTTGGAGGGAGGGAAGGAGAGAGTTTGGATGAGGAAGGGAGATGGAAGGGAAGAGAGAGATGTTTGGAGTGAGGGAAGGAGAGAGAGATGTTTGGAGGGAAGGTGAGAGATGTTTGGAGGGAAGGAAGGAGAGTTGTGGAGGGAGGAAGGAGAGAGATGTTTGGAGTGAGGGAAGGAGAGAGAGATGTTTGGAGGGAGAGAAGGAGAGAGAGATGTGGAGGGAGAGAAGGAGAGAGATGTGGAGGGAGGGAAGGAGGAGAAGGAGAGATGTGGAGGGAGGGAAGGAGACAGATGAGGATGAGGAGGAGAGAGAGATGTGGAGGGAGGGAAGGAGACAGTGAGATGAGGAGGGAGGGAAGGAGAGAGAGATGAGGAGGGAGGGAAGGAGAGAGAGATGAGGAGGGAGGGAAGGAGAGAGAGATGTGGAGGAAGGAGAGAGAGAGATGTGGAGGGAGGGAAGGAGACAGTGAGATGAGGAGGGACGGAAGGAGAGAGAGAGATGTGGAGAGAGGGAAGGAGAGAGAGAGATGTTTGGAGGGAGTGAAGGAGCGAGAGATGTTTGGAGGGAAGGAAGGAGAGAGATGTTTGGAGTGAGGGAAGGAGAGAGAGATGTTTGGAGGGAGAGAAGGAGAGAGAGATGTGGAGGGAGAGAAGGAGAGAGAGATGTGGAGGGAGGGAAGGAGAGAGAGATGTGGAGGGAGGGAAGGAGAGAGAGATGAGGAGGGAGGAAGGAGAGAGAGATGAGGAGGGAGGGAAGGAGAGAGAGATGAGGAGGGAGGGAAGGTGAGAGAGATGAGGAGGGAGGGAAGGAGAGAGAGATGTGTAGGGAGGGAAGGAGAGAGCTGAGGAGGGAGGGAGAGAGAGATGTGGAGGGAGGGAAGGAGACAGAGAGATGAGGAGGGACGGAAGGAGAGAGAGATGTGGAGAGAGGGAAGGAGAGAGAGATGTTTGGAGGGAAGAAGAGAGAGAGATGTGGAGGGAGGGAAGGAGTGAGATATGTTTGGAGAGAGGGAAGGAGAGAGAGATGTTTGGAGGGATTGAAGGAGCGAGAGATGTTTGGAGGGAATGAAGGAGAGAGATGTGGAGGGAGGGAAGGAGAGAGATGTTTGGAGGGAGAGAAGGAGAGAGAGATGTTTGGAGTGAGAGAAGGAGAGAGAGATATGGAGGGATTTAAGGAGACAGAGATGAGGAGGGAGGGAAAGAGAGAGAGATCTGGAGGGAGGGAAGGAGAGAGAGATGTTTGGATGGAAGGAGAGAGAGATGTTTGGAGGGAGTGAAGGAGAGAGAGAGATCTGGAGGGAGGGAAGGAGAGAGAAATGTTTGGAGGGAGGGAAGGAGAGAGAGATGTGGAGGGAGGGAAGGAGAGAGAGATGAGGAGGGAGGGAAAGAGAGAGAGATGTGGAGGGAGGGAAGGAGAGAGAGATGTTTGGAGGGACAGAAGGAGAGAGAGAAGTTTGAAGCGAAGGAGAGATTTGGAAGGAGGGAGGGAAAGAGATGAGGAGGGAGGGTCTCTTCTCTGTGTCAGAAATGGTAAATGATGAGTAAAATGTGTGATTTTTTTTTTTTGTGGGTTAGGGACACTGGGTGTGTTCTCAGCCTTACACACACACACACACACACACACACACACACACACACACACACACACACACACACACACACACACACACACACACACACACACACACACACACACACACACACACACACACACACACACACACATCCAAAGGACATTGTCTATCTCTCTCCCTCTCTCCCTCCCTCCCTCCCTCCCCTCCCTCCCTCCCCTCCCTCCCTCCCTCCCTCCCTCCCTCCCTCCCTCCCTCCCTCCCTCCCTCCCTCCCTCCTCCCTCCCTCCCTCCTCCCTCCCTCACTCCCTCACTCACTCATTTCATTTCAATTTAAGAGGCTTTATTGACATGGGAAAGATATGTTAACATTGCCAAAGCAAGTGAAGTAGATTATAAACAAAGGTGAAATAAACAATAAAATAACATTAAACATTACACTCACAAAAGTAAAATAGAAAAAAAAGTACAATATTTTGTTCTTCACTGGTTGCCCTTTTCTTGTGGCAAGAAGTACTCTCTCTCTCTCTCTCTCTCTCTCTCTCTCTCTCTCTCTCTCTCTCTCTGTCTCTCTCTCTGTCTCTCTCTCTGTCTCTCTCTCTCTCTCTCTCTCTCTTACTCTCTCTGTCTCTCTCTCTCTCTCTCTCTCTCCCTCTCTCTCTCTCTCTGTTCATGGTACGCAGGACAGTATGGTACCTTAAGCTACTATATCTATTGGAAATGACAGCTGGACTTATCTAATACATTTTCTGATAGCTGGTTTATTTATACTTCAGACAGAAACACAACACTATAGTCTGATGGCTTGTTGGTAAGAGACTGAGACAGACAGACAGACAGACAGACAGACAGACAGACAGACAGACAGACAGACAGACAGACAGACAGACAGACAGACAGACAGACAGACAGACAGACAGACAGACAGACAGACAGACAGACAGACAGACAGACAGACAGACAGACATTGACAGAAAGACAGTGAGACAGACAGACAGACAGACAGACATTGAGCGAGAAAGACAGTGAGACAGAGAGATGGACAGACAGAGAGACAGACAGACAGAAAGACAGAGAGACAGACAGATGGACAGACAGAGAGACAGACAGACAGATACAGAGAGAGAAAGACATAAAGAGAGAGAGATAAAGAGAGAGACAGACAGACACAGAGACAGAAAGACAGTGAGACAGAATTGACAGAGAGAGACACAGAGAGAGAGAGACAGACAGACAGACTTAGAGAGAGAGAAAGAGAGGAGATGGTACCAATGGAGAGATAAATATATAATGAGAGGGAGAGGGTCAGGAGAGGAGAGAGCTGCCTCATTCCAGACCACACCACAGAATCAAGTGGTTTAATAAACTTAGCTATGCTGTCCCCATCTCCTCAAATTGGGGTGGAAGAGGGTCATGATGGTCCTTCAAAGATGTGTTTGTTGTTAAAACACACTGAGACGAACAGATAGTAGAAGTACATTGCATCCTTGAGAAAGACAGGGGACCCTCCACCTTAACAAGAGAACAGAACAGGACAGGGCAGCTGTGTGTATTGAGGAAAGCACACTTCCCCCTGGTGTAGAGATAACTGGTCCTCTGGGGCCTTCTGAGAGTGGCTCAATCACCACACGCTGACATACGGATGGGATAGGCCCATGGGAACACACACACAAACACACACACACACACACACACACACACACACACACACACACACACACACACACACACACACACACACACACACACACACACACACACACACACACACACACACACACACACACACACACACACACACACACACACACACACACACACACGCACACACACACACACACACACACACACACACACACACACACACACACACACACACACACAGGGGGGGGGGGGCAGGCGGGTCAAGGGTGTGGTAGATTTAGGAGTGGGAGCCCGTTTTTGGGGTCAGGTCAGACACAGGGGCTAGGAGTTATTCCACCAGGAAGACCTCTCACCTTCCTTGAGAAACCCTACCCATAAACCCCCCCTACACCCCCTGGGAGCTGCAAGCAGCAACACCTGGCCCAAACATTCCACAATAAAAACAAAACTACCAAGCAGCACCAGAAGTAAATTCCCCCCCTGTAAACTGGTCAGGTCAAATGTAAAGAGTGTAGAAGTGAGAAAAGACAGTCTGTCTGTCTACCTCTGTCTGTCTGTCTGTCTGTCTGTCTGTCTGTCTGTCTGTCTGTCTGTCTGTCTGTCTGAGTGGGTTCTGTTCTGGCAGCAGATGCTTGGGGCTTAAGAGGCTTCAGTCAATGAAAACAACCTCTTCAGACGAGACACGATGACAATTACAGTTTTCCCTCGATAACGTAGGTGTACAACAATGCCCAGGCAAAAACAATTACAGAACCAAACGGACGTACACACACACACACACACACACACACACACACACACACACACACACACACACACACACACACACACACACACACACACACACACACACACACACACACACACACACACAGTTTTGTATTAACCCCTAACCCATAATCCCCTAACCCTACTACATCTAAACCCACCTAATAACCCCTAACCCTACACCTATCCATAACCCCTAACCCTTCATCTACCCATAACTCATAACCCCCCTAATCTACCCATAACCCCTATCCCTATCTACCCATAACCCAACATCTACCCATAACCCATATCCCTATATCCATAACCCAACTAACCCCATATGCCTAAATCTACCCATAAACCATAACCCTAACATCTACCCATAACTCATAACCCCTAACCCTACATCTACCCTATATCTAACCCTACATCTACCCACCATAACCCTATAACCCCTAACCCTACATCTACCCATAACCCATAACCCTTCATCTACCCATAACCCATAACCATTAACCCTAACCCTAACCCTACCTCTACCCGTAAATCCTAACCATACATCTACCCCTAAACCTAACCCTACATCTACCCATAACCCTTAACCCTACATCTACCAATAACTCCTAACCCTACATCTACCCATAACCTCTAACCCTACATCTACCCATAACCCCTAACCCTACATCTACCCATAACCTCTAACCCTACATCAACATCGACCCTTAACCACTAACCCTACATCTACCCATAACCTCTAACCCTACATCTACCCATAACCTCTAACACTATATCTACCCATAACCCCTATCGCTACATATAACCATAACCCCTAACCCTACATCTACCCATAACCATTAACCCTTCATTAAACCCTCATAACCCCTAACCCTATATCTACCCATAACCCAACATCTAACCCTAACCCATATCCCTATATCTACCCATAACCCAACCCTATCTACCCATAACCATAACCCTACATCTACCCATAACCCCCCTAACCCTATCTACCCCTACATAACCCATAACCCCTCCCTATATCTACCCATAACCCATAACCCTATATCTACCCATAAACCATAACCCTAACATCTACCCATAACCTCATAACCCCTAACCCTACATCTACCCCTAACCCTACATCTACCCATAACCTCTAACCCTACATCTACCCATAACCCTAACCCTACATCTACAACCTCTAACCCTACATCTAACCTATAACCCCTAACCCTACATCTACCCATAACCCAACCCTAACCCTTCATCTACCCATAACCCATAACCATTAACCCTAACCCTAACCTTTAACTACATCTACCCATAACCCATATCCTAACCCCTATCCCTACATCTACCCATAACCCTAATCTACCCACAACCCATAACCCATACATCTACCCATAACCTCTAACCCTACATCTACCCATATCCCCACTCTACCCATAACCCTACATCTACCCATAACCTCTAACCCTACATCTACCCATAACCCCTACCCTACATCTACCCATAACCTCTAACCCTACATCTACCCATAACCCCTAACCCTACGTCTACCCATAACCCTAACCCTACATCTACCCATAACCTCTAACCCTACATCTACCCATAACCACTAACCCTACATCTACCCATAACCCCTAACCCACACGTCTACCCATAACCCCTAACCCTACATCTACCCATAACCTTTAACCCTACATCTACCCATAACCCATATCCCCACATCTACCCATAACTTACCCTACATCTATAACCCATCTACCCATAACCCCTAACCCTACATCTACCCATAACCCATCTATCCCCCCTAACATCTACCCATAACCCTAACATCTACCCATAACCCATATCCCTACAACCCTATATCCATAACCCCTAACCCTACATCTACCCATAACCTCTAACCCTACATCTACCCATAACCCCTATATCCCCAACATCTACCTACATAAACATATATCATAACCCTAACATCTACCCATAACCCATTATAACCCAAAACCCAACATAACCCTACATCCCTACCCATAACCCCCCTAACCCTAAACATCTACATCAACCCATAACCCATAACCCTTCATCTACCCATAACTCATAACCCCTAACCCTATATCTACCCATAACCCAACAACATCTACCCATAACCCATATCCCTACATCTAACCATAACCCATATCCCTATATCTACCCATAAACCATAACCCTACATCATCTACCCATAACTCATAACCCCTAACCCTACATCTACCCCTAACTCTACATCTACCCGTAACCCCTAACCCTACATCTACCCATAACCCATAACCCCTAACCCTAACCCTACCTCTACCCGTAAATAACCTAATCTACATAACATCCCTACATCTACCCATAACCCTAACCCTACATCTACCCATAACTTACCCTATAACCCCCTACATCTACCCATAACCCCATAACCCTCTACATCTACCCATCTAACCCCTAACCCTACGTCTACCCATAACCCCTAACCCTACATCTACCCATAACCTCTAACCCTACATCTACCCATAACCCCCCTATCCCTACATCTACCCATAACCCTACATCTACCCATAACCCTACATATATCCATAAACCCTAACCCTACATCTACCCATAATCCCATATCCCTATATCTACCCAAAACCCAACATATACCCATAACCCATATCCCTATATCTACCCATAACCCATATCCCTATATCTACCCATAAACCATAACCCTACATCAACCCATAACTCATAACCCCTAACCCTACATCTACCCCTAACTCTACATCTACCCATATCCCCTAACCCCTAACCCTACATCTACCCATAACCCCTAACCCAACATCTATCCATAACCCATAACCCCTAACCCTAACCCTACCTCTACCCATAAATCCTAACCGTACATCTACTCCTAACCCTAACCTTACATCTACCTATAACCCCTAACCCTACATCTACCCATAACCCATAACCCTACATCTACCCATAACCTCTAACCCTACTTCTACCCATAACCCCTAACCCTACATCTACCCATAACCTCTAACCCTACATCTATATCTACCCATAACCCCTAACCCTACATCTACCCATAACCCCTAACCCTAACCCTACATCTACCCATAACCCCTAACCCTACATCTACCCATAACCACTAACCCTACATCTACCCATAACCCCTAACCCTACATCTACCCATAACTCCTAACCCTACATCTACCCATAACCCATAACCCCTAACCCTAACCCTACCTCTACCCGTAAATCCTAACCATACATCTACCCCTAACCCTAACCCTACATCTACCCATAACCCCTAACCCTACATCTACCAATAACCCCTAACCCTACATGTACCCATAACCTCTAACCCTACATCTACCCATAACCCCTAACCCTACATCTACCCATAACCTCTAACCCTACATCTACCAATAATCCCTAACCCTACATCTTCCCATAACCCCTAACTCTACATCTACCCATAACCTCTAACCCTACATCTACCCATAACCCCTAACCCTACATCTACCAATAACCCCTAACCCTACATCTACCCATAACCTCTAACACTACATCTACCCATAACCCCTAACCCTACATCTACCCATAACCCCTAACCCTACATCTACCCATAACCTCTAACCCCACATCTACCCATAATCTCTAAACCTACATCAACATCTACCCATAACCCCTAACCCTACATCTACCCATAACCCCTAACCCTACATCTACTCATAACCCCTAACCCTACATCTACCCATAACCTCTAACCCTACATCTACCCATAACCCCTAACCCTACATCTTCCCATAACCCCTAACTCTACATCTACCCATAACCTCTAACCCCTAACCCTACATCTACCCATAACCCCTAACCCTACATCTACCCATAACCCCTAACTCTACATCTACCCATAACCTCTAACCCTACATCTACACATAACCCCTAACCCCACATCTACCCATAACCTCTAACCCTACTTCTACCCATAACCTATATCCTCACATCTACCCATAAAACATAACCCTACATCTACCCATAAGTTATAACCCCTAACCCTACATCTACCCATAACCCTACATCTACCCATAACCCCTATCCCTACATCTACCCATAACCCTACATCTACCCATAACCCATATCCCTACATATATCCATAACCCCTAACCCTACATCTACTCATAACCTCTAACCCTACATCGACCCATAACCCATATCCCCACATCTACCCATAAAACATAACCCTACATCTACCCATAACTTATAACCCCTAACCCTACATCTACCCATAACCCTACATCTACCCATAACCCCTATCCCTATCCCTACATCTACCCATAACCCTACATCTACCCATAACCCCTATCCCTACATATATCCATAACCCCTAACCCTACATCTACCCATATCTACCCATAACTCATAACCCCTAACCCTATATCTACCCATAACCCAACATATACCCATAACCCATCTGCCTACATCTACCCATAACCCATATCCCTACATCTACCCATAAACCATAACACTACATCTACCCATAACTCATAACCCCTAACCCTACATCTACCCCTAAACCTACATCACCCATAACCTATAACCCCCAACCCTACATCTACCCATAACCCATAACCCTGCATCTACCCATAACCCCTAACACTAACTCTACCTCTACCCGTAAATCCTAACCCTACATCTACCCCTAACCCTAACCCTACATCTACCCATAACCCCTAACCCTACATCTACCCATAACCTCTAACCATACCCATAACCTCTAACCCTTCATCTACCCATAACCCCTAACCCTACATCTACCCCTAACCCCTAACCCTGCATCTACCCATAACCCCTAACCCATAACCCTGCATCTACCCATAACCCCTAAGTCTACATCTATCCATGGGTTACACTGAGATTTATACACTGAGGCTGACCAGGTGAATCCAGATGAAATATATGATCCCTTTTTGATGTCACTTGTTAAATCCACTTCAATCAGTGTAGATGAAGGGAGGCTGAAGAATGATTTTTAAGCCTTGAGACAATTGAGAAATGTATTGTGTATGTGTGTCGTTCAGAGTGTGAATGAGCAAGACAAAAGATTTAAGTTATTTTGAACGGGGTATGGTAGTAGGTACCAGGTGCACCGGTTTGTGTAAAGAAGTGAAATGCTGATGGGTTTTTCACCCTCAATAGTTTCCTGTGTGTATCAAGAATGGTTCACCACTCAAAGGACATCCAGACAACTTGACACACCTGATGGGAAGCATTGGAGTCAACATGAACCAGCATCCCTGTGGAACGCTTTCAACACCTTGTGTAATCCATGCCCTGACAAATTGAAGCTGCTCTGATGGCAACAAAATCAATATTAGGAATGTTTTCCTAATGTTTCGTACGCTTAGTTTATTTTGTACACAATTAAAACAATAAATTACGGGTCAGCATCTAAATATTTCTCACAGCATTGAAAAAAGCTCAGAATGATTACATTTTTGATCTGACTGATTTCTAATTGCTCTATTTGTGAATGAGTGGAAATCCTGACCAGATCTTACAGAATCTGTGCAGCAGATCTAGGTGCTGCTGTTGGCCCTCCTTGGTTGGGGACAGAAGGACCAGATCATCAGCAAACAGTAAAACATTTGAATTCATATTCTAGTAGGGTGAGGATGCTGCAGACTATTCTAGAGCCTTCGACAATTTGTTTCTGTATATGTTGAAGAGGGTGGAGTAATGTTTCTCCTCTTCTGAGGAGGAGTAGGAAATATCGGTGTGGTTGTAACGGTTTTCATGCGGTGAAAGAGAGTCGGACCAAAATGCAGCGTGTAGATTGCGATCCATGTTTAATGAACAAAATGTAACACAAATCTAAATACAAATACTACAAAACAAAGAACGTAATGAACGTAACGAAAACTGAAACAGCCTATACTAGTGTAAACTAACACAGAGACAGGAACAAGGACACTAAGGACAATCACCCATGAAACACACAAAGAATATGGCTGCCTAAATATGGTTCCCAATCAGAGACAACGATAATCACCTGACTCTGATTGAGAACCGCCCCAGGCATCCATAGACTAACGCTAGACATCCCACAAAACCCCAAGACAAAAACACACCACAATAACCCATGTCACACCCTGGCCTGACCGAATAAATGAAGAATAAACATAATATATTTCGACCAGGGCGTGACAGTGGTAAATGTTGTTTATTATAACCAGATCACTGAAACAAAAACAAAAGTAGAACAAAACGCAACAGTTCTGTCAGGTACTCACACAAAACAGATAACATAGAAAAAAAGAACATAGACTACCCACCCCAACTCACGCCCTGACCAATAACACATAACCCTACATCTGACCAAACTAAAACAGAGACATAAAAAAGGAACTACGGTCAGGACGTGACAGGTGGGGCTTAAGCTCCATCCCTGTCTCACCCCACAGCCATGTGGAAAGAAATGTGTGTGTTTTTTGCCAAATTTAACCGCACACTTGTTGTTTCTGTACATGGATTTTATAATGTCATATGTTTTCCCCCCAACACCACTTTACATCAGTTTGTAGAGCAGACCTTCATGCCAAATTGAGTCAAAAGCTTTTATGAAATCAACAAGGCATGAGAATACCTTTTCTTTGTTTTGTTTGTTTGTCAATAAGGGTGTGCAGGGTGAATACGTGGTCGGGTGTACAGTAAAAATCTGTTAAAAAAATGCATGAGTCTGAAATTAATGTTAATGCAGAGGATTTTCCCAAGGTTGTGGTTGACGCATATCCCACAGTAGCTATTGGGGTCAAATTTGTCTATTTTGTGGATTGGGGGGGATTGGGGGGGGGGTCAGTCCTTGATTCCAAATATTGGGGAATATGTCAGAGCTGAGGATGGCGTGAAAGAGTTTAACCCTACATAGCTATATAGCCAATTGGAATTTGTGGTTTGTATATTTTATCATTTCATTAAGGATACCATCAACACCTTATGTCTTTTTGGGTTGGAGTGTTTGTATTGTGTCCTGTAGTTCATTCAATGTAATTGGAGAATCCAGTGGGTTCTGGTAGTATTTAATAGCTGATTATAAGATTTGTATTTGATCATGTATATGTTTTTGCTCTTTATTCTTTGATATAGAGCCAAAAAGATTGGAGAAGTGGTTTATCCGTACATTTCCATTTTGGATAGGTAATTCTTCATGTTGTTGTTTGTGTAATGTGTTCCAATTCTCCCAGAAGTGATTAGATTCTATGGATTCTTCAATTACATTGAGCTGATTTCTGACTTGCTGTTCCTTCTTTTTCCGTAGTGTATTTCTGTATAGTTTTAGTGATTCACCATAGTGAAGGCGTAGCTTCAGGTTTTCTGGGTCTCTATGGTTTTGGTTGAACAGGTTTCTCAATTTCTTTCTTAGATTTTTGCTTTCTTCATCAAACCATTTGTTATTGTTGATCATTTTCTTATGTTGTCTGCTAGAAATGTTTTGAGTTATAGGGAAGATGAGATATCAAATACTGCATGTTAGGATTTCCAAAGCAAGTGATAGATAATATACAAAGGTGAAATTAACAATAAAAATAAACAGTAAACATTCTCATAGAAGTTTCAAAAGAACGAAGACATTTACAAAAGTACAAAAGGGAAAATAAATCATCTGTGTAATCTGAGGGAAATAATAATAGAACCTAATATGGTCATACATTGAGGTTAGGAAGTGGAGATGTGTAATCTGAAGGAAATAATAGTAGAACCTAATATGGTCATACATTGAGGTTAGGAAGTGGAGATGTGTAATCTGAAGGAAATAATAATAGAACCTAATATGGTCATACATTGAGGTTAGGAAGTGGAGCTGTGTAATATGAGGGAAATAATAGTAGAACCTAATATGGT